>NW_007247361.1:149142-280153 GCF_000164805.1 Carlito syrichta
CAAGACCTCATCTCTACAATAAATCAAAAAATCAGCCGGGCGTGGTAGCGCATGCCTGTAATTCTGGCTACTGGGAAGGCTGAGGCGGAAGGATCGCTGGAGCCCAGCAGGCGAGGCTGCAGTGGCCCGGAGCGGCCACTGCACTCCAGTCTGGGCGACCGAGTGAGACTCCAACTCAAAAAAAAAAAAAAAATTTAAAAGTCAAAGTTATAAACACACAGTGTTTTAAGAGTAAATTAAGTCTACAAGGCTAGTTGCACACACACACACACACACACACACACACACACACACACGCAGAACTCTTTTGTTATCAAAAACTTCCCTCACTCTGAGGCAACCAATCACTTTCAAAACTTTTTTTTTTGTAATTGACAAAATAAGATGCCACATACAATCAAAAATACTTTTTGATTATTTTGTTTTAAGTATTATCTATTAACTTCTCACTATTGAAGATGAAGATTGAGCTGTCTTATTCTACCTCTACCAATCTCTGCTGCTTCGTGTACTAATCCTTTTCATTCCCTAATATATATACTTTGCTTACATTAATATTCAGGATTTATATCACTATGACTATGTACAAGATAGTCATTGCTAAGTCATGCAATTTACTACAACTACTTTTTCATTCCTTGACTGCGATCTGTATTCTGTAGGGTTGGCTTTCCTTAACGTGTGCTTAGTTTTCTAAATACTTATAATTAATTCAACCTCTAAACTCTCTACCAGTTATCTAAGTCTTCTATCAAAATGTTCAGATGCTTTGGGTGTTCCACCAGTTTCATGAAAATATTGCTTCTGGAACTTTCTGCATTTCTCCAAGTATGGTTTTCATCCTAGGATGTTCTGGGGGTGCCTTCAATTCTCTTTTGTTTCTCTATCTCACGTCTTTCTCTTTCTTGATTTCTCCTCTCATTTTGATTAGACATAGCCTCTAATAGCTTCCCAGGAAAAGGTGCGGGGTAGATAGATTTGTGAAGCCTTGCAGTCTGAAACATTTTTTTACACTATTGTCACATTTCATTAACAGTTAACTGTTTGTGTAGATAAGATTTCTAGGTTGGAAGTCATTCCACTAGAACTACAAAGGCATTGCTCTTTCAGCTTTAGATGTTACTTTTGAGAAGTCAGAAGCCATTCTGGGCTCTTATATTTTGAAAATGATTCCCCTTCCTATCCAGTTTTTATAGAATTTTCTTTTGTTCTTCCAGAGTTCTGAAATGCCATGAAAATGTACCTTGGTATGAATTTATTTTCATCCATTATCCTAGGTGCTTTGTAAGTCCTTTAATCTAGGAAATCATTTCCTTTAATTCTAGAAAACATTTAGAAATGTGCTCTTTGATGATTTCTTCCTTTCTTTTATGCTTTCTGGAATTCCCATTATTGATCTTCAGACTGGCTTTTCTTTTTTCCCCCTAGTCCTCTCTTTTTTAAATTTCCATTTCCCCTTTCTTTTCTTTTTTCTCATCATTCTTTTTTCATATTTCATTTCTTCTATTTTTTCACTTCTTTTTCTTTTTGCTCTAATTTCTAGGATATATCTTTTCTTCTTACTCTTGAGATTCTTTTTCTTTTTTTTCATAATCAATATTTTTTATTATGGTTTTGTGGGGTACAGTTAAGGGTTAGGTGTACAATTACGTTTCATTCAGGCACCTTGTTGATAAGAGGTGTTTCCCCATCCCCAGACAGATATTTACTACTGTTAATCCCATCTCCCTCCCCTGCCCCATAGTTTCCCAGTACCGTCAGTCATTTTCTTATAGTATTACATTGGATGTTCAAGGTCCATTATATGAGTGAGAACTCTTGAGATTCTAATACCACATTTTTCATTTCTAAGAGCTCTTTAGTTGTTTGGATATTTCCTTTTCATTTTTCAAATAGTACCCTCATTTTATTTCATAGATGCAAAATCTTCTCTTACTTCTCCAAGGATGTTAAGGATAATTGTATTTGTCATTTTCTTCTCCCTTTATAGTTTATTTCACTCCCTTCACTTTGTTGTAGTCTCTTTTTTTATATATTGTGATTAAAAACACATAACATAAATTTGCTTTAACAACTTTTAAGCTTACAGTATTCAGTATTGTTAATTATATACACACTGTTGTACAAGAGATCTCTAGAACTTCTTCATCGTACACGACTGAAACTCCATACCTATGGAACAAAAACTCACCATTCCCTCTTCTTCCCAGTTCCTAGCAACTACCATTCTACCCTCTGTTACTTTGAGTTTGATTGCTCTAACTATTTTATACAAGCAGAATCATGCAGTATTTATCTTTTTTTGTGCTGGCTTATTTGCTTTTGCATGATGTCCTCAAAGTTTATCCATGTTAAAGCATCTGACAGAATTTCTTTCTTTTTAAAAACCGAATAACAGTCCATTGCATGTATACACCATGCTTTCTTTTCACTCCTCCATCGATGGTTTAGTCTCTTTCTTAATCAGTCATTTTTCAATAAATTATTTAAATATAGTAGAGGCTTTATAAATAGTAGAGGTTTTCCTTAGCTGTCCGGTAATCTTTAGTTTTCTGCTCCTGTTTAATAGTTCCTATTAGAACTTCTGGGAGGCCTCTCTGCAGGGAGATCTGACTGACCTGGTTCCTTGGGGAAGCCTCCAAAGGTCAGTACCTTTGCGCCTTTGCTCTTTAGCTACTTAGATTCCCCAGAGAAGAATCTCCTGGCTGGAGCCCAGTGGGGAAGCGGCTTGAAGGAGAAGTCTCAGTATTGGTCTACACCTGTTCATTCAACCCCTTGTTTTCAGCCTGCACTCCCAACCTCAAACTCTGTACTGATGACCCCCTAGCCTAGAGAATTGATATTATACTCTCTCTAGTGGATAAGCCTTGTGCCTATGAAGTGGAGAGTGGAGCAAAGGATCTGGGATCCAACTCTTTCTTGGACTCTCCATTATCCTGTTTATCACCCTATCTTCATTCCCACTTCCAAAGGTACTTACTTAGCCAATTTCTGAGCTATTTACAGGGAAGAGTCTGTTGTATAAATCTACTTGTCACACAACATTTTTCATTTCTAGGTTATTCTGACTTTCTGGGGTTTGCTAAATTACTTATTAATCATCCATATGTTTTCTAGCTTTCAAAATTTCATCATTGCTAAGTCCTCTCCCAATTCTTCTCCCAATTTATATCTTTAAAGGAATCTTTTTCTACTTTTTAAACTTATTTTAAAGATGTGGGGTACAATTCAGGGTTAGGTACACAAATGTTCATTATGCAGGTACCCTTGTTGATGAGGTGTGCCTCCTCCCCTGGCAGTTGAGGGAAACTGCCAACTCCCCCCTCCCCCGGTAGTTTCCCACTACTGTCAATCATTTTCTTATAGTATTATGATAATTGTTCAAGGTCTGCTTATGCATTGCTGTTTTAATAGGGCTTGGGGAACAACAACAAAGAGCGTTTAATCTATCTGAATCTCAGTACTATCCAGAAAACATTGAAATTATCTTTATTAAATAATATCTTATATTGTCAGCTTGGAGAACTCAGAGATAAGTCAGTCTGTGATCTACAGTCCCTTGTTTCTATGTGCACAGGCCTGGCCACAACTCTTGGATCTCCTTCTCTTGTTCTGCATCCCTGTGTGTTCACTTGTGCCAATGACTTCACTTATTAGGATGTAATAATCTTAGAGGCGGACGCCATGTTTCTTTTCCTTAGAGAAGCTCCAGAACATCTCTCTGCTCTCATCATATGTTTCAAGACTTTGTGCACAGAGAATGCCAAGTGCTCTGAAAGATCTGTGTTGCTGCAATTTGTTCAAATTCAAATTTAAATACAACTGAAAAAACACCGTCCAAGGCTCTGTGCCAAAAAGATAGAAGTTTTTCTAGTCTCAGGAGAGAAGTTTGGTTCTGAATTGGCAAAGGAGGTTGAACCTTCTTACGGTTGGTTGCCAAAGGAGCAGAAATGGTGATGGAGACAGCACTGCTGCTCTCCAGGTGGCCCCTGTCTTGTAGATTATTAATAGTGTATTCCCTGATGCCATTATAAATCCTCTACCCTTCAAAGGCACTAAATTCACTTAATTATCTTAAAAATTAAAGAACATAGGCATTTTTTCATTATGAAATGTTAATGGAAAGGAAATAAGAACATTAGGTTGAAAATGTAGAATGACCTCTGGTTCACCAAGACCCATCCTTACTGACCTTGTCTTTTTCTCCCCTAATAGGTTGATTGATCCACCGTTAAATCATACCAGTCTATAGATCACCCTGAGCCCTGTTGTAAACCCTTGCTGGCACTTGCAGATACACAGAAAGTTCTAAGCCTTTCAGGAATGACCACTTTCAGCTATTTTGAAATGTATAGGTGGTTTTCATCCCCACAGTCCTGTGCTCAAGGGCAGGTTCTGGAGAAAAATATGGAGAATAAAGGGCAGCATGTGTCCTGAGGAGACAAGCATAGAGGTCTGGTCTGCAAAATAGTTGGGAATAACCTTCTGTTGCTACATTCCTCATCAGAGAGACACGTGTTCTCCATGTCTTCCGATAAACAGAAAATGAGATCGCCTCTTCCAAACTTATAATTACTCTAGCCATAGGACATTAACAAAACAAATCAAAGTCCATTTCTCCAAGTGTCAGTCTTCAACTTTTAAATATTTATAAGGTGTTATATCCCTAAATCAAAGAGGAGTGCCACAATCCAAAATAACTACTGAATTAATAGCCAGGAAATAACATTTGGATAAAAGAACCATTTACTTTACTGCAGCAATAAATGAAAACACAGAATTATGAGTCCTGGAGCTAATTTGAATAATGTTCAAGAAGTGGGACTCTAGCCGGCTGGGAGTACCTGATATCCTTTGACCATTCCTTGTCTTTGTTTGGGTCTTAATAGTTAAGTGGTTATCAAGGGGAGTCATAAAACTGCCTTCTCTAAAATTGAAAAGGTAGCTTTGCAAAGAGGCCATAAAATGTTAAAATACAATCCTGGATCCCTTGACACATAAATATTACATTTTGTGATGCTCAGAAAATGGGAAGAAGCAACAAAGTGGGTGGCAGCCCAGCCCTGGAAACTCAAAGGAAAACTGACTTGTTTCCATTCCAGCCCATTCACTATAGTACTCCCCTAGACAAAAACAGAAGTCAGGGTCCTTAGCATTCTGGGATTAATAGAGACATGAGGCTGAGCTGTGGTGATGTGGAAGGGACAGCAAAGTTCCTTCTCTTCCCAACATTTTTATAGCACTTGTTATGAGCCAGGTACTGTGTTAGTCCTTTACATGTCCTCATTTGATCTTTACAAGGACCCTAAGAGGTCAGGAATATATATATATATTTTTGAGTTGGAGTCTCACTCTGTCACCCAGACTGGAGTGCAGTGGCCGCTCCCTGCCACCGCAGCCTCGCCTGCTGGGCTCTGGTGATCCTTCCACCTCAGCCCTCCGAGTAGCCAGAATTACAGGCATGCGCTACCACGCCCGGCTGATTTTTTGATTTATTGTAGAGATGAAGTCTCGCTGCCCAGGCAGGTCTCGAACCCGCGGGCTCAGGCAATCCACTCACCTCAGCCTCCCAAAGGCGTGGGATTACAGGCTGAGCCACCGAGCCCGGCTGGTCAGGGATATTTATAATCCCATGTTACAATGAGGTCATTGAAATAGACAATACATAAACTGGTCAGATTTGCACAGTGTATTGACAGATGCAGATATGACTATGGGGGGAGTTTGGTTCCAGAGCCTGGCTCCTAATCACTACACCACCTCTAAAAATGGGTTTATACCAAGTTAAAGACCCCCTCCCCCATTCCTGTGTCATGCAAACTAACTTTGGTGCAACACAAGGTGGCATTTGGTACTTAGATTCAGATGACTGGCCTATCAATTGACTTTTTAAATGATGAACAGCTTAGACCCATTTGGGGGGACCATGTGTTGGTCTTTACTTGTATGAACCCACTTGGAGAAGTTGTTAAACTCACAATTGACTTAGAAGGAACCCCAGTTGTTAGCTTTGTGTTGATTGTAGCTAATGCACATTCAGCTCAAATCCTCCCAAGAACATCCTAAAAAATTACTTGTCCTCTAGGGGAGCAAATGATGGTGATAAGGCAACAAAAGGAAGAGACAGATGATGTTAGCAGTGCAGTAATGTTACTAAAAAGTAGGATTCTTTTTTTGCTTGAGCCAGGAGTTGGAGGCTGTAGTGCTATATGACTGTGCCTGTGAATAGTCACTGCACTTAGCCTGGGCAACACAGTAAGATCCTACCTCTAAAAAAAAAAAAGTAACATCACCCAGGGGACTGTTACCTCTGCAGACCCTCAGGCCAGCCCCAACCCTACTGAAAGAGAATATGCATTTTAGCTGGATTCTTCAGGTGATTTGTATATGTGTCCATTTGGGAAGCACTGATCTGAACTATTTGAGAAAAACATTAACCGATCCGAGATCAAGTCTGAGTTTCATCACTTACTTATTGTGAGACTTCAGGCAATTTACTTTGCTTCTTTGAGCCTGAGTTTCTACATCTGTAAAGTGGGAATAAAAATAGGTTTTGCCTCACACAAAAAAAGTAGCAGTAATTTTTTTCTTTTGAAGCCATTTATTAAAATTACCTTGCAGTTGCCTAGAATACTCTTTACAACAGATATGGACTCAATTACTACCTTCAACACCTACTTGGCTGAGTGACCATGGTCAAGAAACAGTAGTAAGCCTCAGGTTGAGTGTTCTTTGTGTAAACAATAACATAATTACGTTGCATGGCTGTTGTGAGGAGTAAATAATATAATATACACAGAGCCTAGCACAGTGATTAGAGATAGAAAATACTAAATAACAGTGACTGTTATGACTATGCCTATTGCTGATATGTTGCTGTTATGCTTAATATTATTTTGATACCAATATCACTCACAAATAAGGATAGCATGAATGTAGGAGATGCAGTGGCTAGACTCTGAGGAGTCAAACTCTACCTTCTCCCTTAGGATACTCCTAATTTAATTCAGTACATAGGTATTGTGTACCTAACTCTACACCAGACAATGGATACATTTGTAAAATCAGTGCAGCAATTATAGTACAACAGGGTTTAAGTGCTGTGATGGGGAAATACAAGAGACCATAGGAACCCCTGGAAGAGGTTAGTGAAATACTTTTAGCTTAGTGTCCCTGCTTTGATTCCAAATTTTCCAAATTGTCATTAAGCTTTAGCTTTATAAAGTATATTCAGTATAATAATTACTATGATCAAAAGTTTCTCAAGGTCATAGAGCCTGTATTAAAGCCTAAGAAAAGATGTGGACTCTATTCCTGAGATATTCATGGTCTACTCAAGGAGAAAGAACAAACAGAATGATTAGTGAAAAGACAGAAGCATGAAGTACAGAGGCAACAAGAGGAGTGAGCATATGAGAGGCCAAGAAACCCACTGGAGAAGGATCATCTGATGTGGGTACTGAAAGGTGAATACAAATCCACCAGGAGAATAAAGAAACAGGGGCTCTTCTAGGCAGAAAACAGCATTGGCAGAGGAGAGTTCCCATCTCCCCTGAAGATGGCACAAGGCCCCGAGGGGCAGACATAGTAGGCCTAAGGTTGTTAAAAACAAAAACAAAACAAAGCACACACACACAAAACACACTGTTTGTTCACAGAATTCAGGACTTGTCCTAATAGGCATGGAACCCTTGGCTGCCTCACAATTGTAAAACTTGAAGGGCATCAGTTTTGCCAAACTCTGATCAATGACCTCGGACCACAGCGAAGGCAGCTGGCTTGCCTATGACTCCAGGACTGACTTCGGGCAGTCCATCCCAGGTCTGCTCTCTTGACCCCCCGTAGTGACCAGTCTCTGTCCTGTATGATCAGAACTTCCAGAACTTTCCTTTTGAAGCTCTGATCCCAATTTCAGTTGTGGCATGTGACAAATGCATAGACTTTTTTCATATGGAAAAGAAATTGTCTTTGTTTTCTTTTCTCTTTCTTTGCTGCATCGAACAACAAAATCTTTCTTTCCTCTTTTGGAAGAATTTGAAGATTAAGCAGTCCTCTGTGCCCACAGGGAAAAGGAATTTGGTTTTGGTTGAGTGGGGCTCTGAGTCTAATGGGTCATGAAGATGTATTATGAAAGAATGGGAGGAAAAGAGAGGGTCATGTAGAGTTAGAAGGAAGGGAATGCTCCTGGGGGAGATAAGAAGGGAGGAAGAAGAATTTCTCCTTACCAAGGTCAGGGATGAGGTGAGAGAGAGAAGGAGAGAGACTCCGGGAGCACTGCAGCTGACACTTACTGGTACCTCTACCTGCAAGCGATGCACCCACCAAAGGACCCTTGTGGAGGCATTGTTGGAGCCACTTGGTAGTTAATCAGAACCCATGAACTGCCCCACCATTGTTCAAGTGGAAACTTTCCATTGTTTGAACTCAGGGACTCACCAGCTCCTCCTCCCATGAGCATCCAGGGCCTCACCCATTGATCACCCGATGGAAGTGGCACCTGCCTGGGCAATGCATCCTGATCAGTCCCCAATCACATAATACCTAAGGACACCAACAAAGCCAAGAAAGAGGGGCAGGATCCTGGGTACCTAGAGGAATGCAAGTGGGAGCTCTGTACAACTGAACTTGGCTGGCAAGCTGAAATAAACCAGCTCAAAACATCGTGAAAGCTGGGGTGGGCAGTGGTCAATGACACCTTTGCTCCATCAGTAATACATTGTAATTACTTGTCCAAAGTCTAATAGACAAGAATAGGGATTGTGTCTATTTTGCTTATTGTTTATTGTTGTGTCCTAAGTGCTCAGTGCAGTCACTTATAGTACCCAATCCAAGATTCTAACCTTGGGTGAATCAAATGCTCTATTTATTTCTACATTCCTGAGGCTATCTTCAATACAAGACACACAGAGAAGTCCCTCAAGCTATAGAGCTAGTTCTTAAGTTCACATCTGAACTCGCCAAAGCTGTGTGATTCTGAGAAATATGTTAGTCCGCTTCACCCTTCTAGAATGAGGAGGGTCCTTGCAGGATGGATGTGTCAATGCAATGTGGTGGCTCCCTGAGGTTGTCATGAACTTCTTGTCGTGTCCTTCCCATGTCTTAGTGGTGGGAGGTTGTGTTGCCCACATTAGACTTTAAGTTTTAGAGATGTGAGATAAGAATTCCCTAAAGCAGGTGCTGTCAGTCCAGCATGGTCTGCCTAGCCCAGCAAACTGCTGTTCTTCATCTCGTCCTTGCCAGAACCACCACACCCTTTGTATACTTTCTTCTTGACTCACATGCTCGGTTAGACCCTAATGACTTCCTGCCCACCTCCAACTCAACCCACTAAAGAAGCTATGAGGCTTTCTTTAGTCCTTGCTGACCCTCCCAGAGAGACGGAAGGCACAGCCTCACCAGAGAGATGGAAGACTCAACTGACGCTTCTTTCATACTACATAGTGCTTGGTAGCATACAGGGCACATAGACATGAAACAACAGTTTGACAATTGTTTCAGTGACGAGACACAAAAAGCAGAAAGAAGATGAGCGAACTTGTGCACCAGCAGGAGATATGGTCGTCTGGGAACATCAGCCCCTTGAGGTGGACCAGGGTTTGGAAACCAATAATAGGGACCAGGTGAATGGGTTTAGCATTTCAGTAACAAACAGCGAAGACGAACTGAACATCATACTCCCTTGTTTCTGTAGTGTCAGGTTTGTCAAAGCATTGCCACTAAGAAGAATTCAAAGGAACAAGCAAACACTAAGGCACAAAGGACAGTGAGGGGCATGATGTCTCAAGGCCAGTGAAGTGGCAGAAGGAAGGACAGGGTTAGAGAGCAGAGGAAACTAGAGACTCAACGTCCCCTCTGAATGGTTTTGGCCCAAGTCAACTTGTTCCACATCCCACCATGGAGCAAAGTCAATGAAGGGTGAAGCCTGAACCTTGGGATTAGGATTAGTAGCTAACAGCAATGGTGGGCCACCTTGAGGGCAAAGGTTGGCACAGAGACACTTCCAGGACATGGGTTTTCCATTCATGTCACTGACTGCAGCCCACAATCTCAGCCTCGTCCCGTGTCCTGAGACACCTCTTTTTGGCTTGATAACTGAGGACAGGAGTGTACTCTGTCACCAGGGACACACGAGGCTGGTTATCCAATCATCACTTTCCAGTGATCTAGTCAGAAAAAAATATTTTAATACCCATACATTCAATCGAAACAATTTCCCAAACTGTGCATCAGGAAGTTTAGTAAAGCCTCTTAGTCACTTCTGAAGCTAATAAGCATCTCTCTGCTGTTGCCTCAGCGTGTGGTTGGGTGTTTTCTTAGAAAAAGAAATAGGTTCTACTTTCCACATATTTTTATTGGTATTTCTATACAGCAAGATAAGTAAGAATTTATATACTTTTACTTATAGATTCAGTAAGTATTTATATTGGTTTGTGCTATAAAAGCACATGAAACATTATAAGAGAGGCTTCTACTCTTAAGACTGAATAAGGCAATCACTTGCAGTGAAGAAGTAATCTATCAGGTGAGGCCACAAGGGGTGTGGTCCCAATTCCTGAGCCATGATTCCCTGTCTTGAACTGTACTTGGTTGTATTCTTGGCTGGGAGGAAGTGCTCCTGAAACACACACACGTGTACATCCATACACACAATGCCATGTACATAGTTTCTATTTAATCGGCTCTTGGATTTCTATCAGATATTTTATTAGTACATTCTGTCTTTCCTTCTGTCAGATTGTTACTCTACACTAACGTACATTTTAATTTTGCCTGCACTGTGTTCTTGGCAAAATATGTTGGTATCTGATTTAAGATAAATATGGTAGATAGGGAATAAATTACTTAAAATGAAATATTTTAAAACCCACATATAAGGGTTGGTGAAAATATTAACAAATTTAACAACACTAATAATTTTAGCTATAAAAATTAAGAATTCAACCACGTTTAGACTGTCAGCTAGTTTTGTTAGTGCTGGGTGAAATATGCATTAGAAGACTTTTTTTTCCATAATGGTGTATTTATAGAGACACACTATGTGCCAAGCATTGTGCTAAGTGCTTTATACCATCTCATTTAATCCTGAAATAACCCCATGGGTAAAATTCTATTGTTAGTCCCAATTTCGCCTCCCTAGCACAGAAAAAGAAAGTGAGGTTAAGAAGACAAATGACTTGCCTGAGGTCACATAACTAGGAAACTGCTGGGACTAGAAATCAAATCCAATTAATCTGTCCCTATCTCCTGTGTTTGTAACCACTACACTATATTGTCCACAGTCATGTGAATGCCTCTTAGCTTAGATCCACCGTGGCATAGCCATGGCATGATCGCTTCCAGAGATTTTCTTCCAGGCAGCTTTAAAAAATTTATTTATTTTTGTGTTCTTTCTGAATCTGTCTCTCATAATTTACAAGCTCCATAAGGAAAGGATTAAGATTCTCAAGTGTCAGCAGTTATGACCTACTACTTTTCTCACGGCTTGTACTTAATAAATGTGTATAACCTCTGGAACCAAACAGATGTACATTTGAATTTGAGCTTGCCACTTGCTAACTGTGGCTCTGGACTTCTATTTCCTCATTTGAAAAAGGAACACAACAATAAGTATCTCTCATAGTCATTACAAAGGTTAAGTGAGACAAGATTCTTAGCCCAGTGCCAGGTTCATAGTAGGCCCTCAGTATATGACATTGTAATTGTCTGCTGGGGTTGCCTTAAGAAAATACCACAAGCTGGGTGGCTTAGAGACAGACTTTTATTTTCTCACAATTCTAAAGGCTGAAAGTTCAGGACTGAGGTATTGGCAGGTTTGGTTCCTCCTGAGACCTCTCTCCTTAGCTTGTAGATGGGTTTTCCCCTGTGTACCTCTGGTGTCTTTTCCTCTTCTTAGAGGACACCAGTCACATTGGATTAGGGTCTACCCATATGACCTCATTTAGCCTTAATTACCACTTTAAAGATCCTATCCCCCAAAAAAGTCACATCTAAGGTACTAGGGATTAGGGTCTCAACATAAGAATTTGGGAGGCAGGGGGAGAGTGAGAGGTGCACAGTTCAGTCCATAACAGACAGTTATCATTATTGCACGTGAATTGAAACTAAATATCCAGGAATTCAAAACAAATGGTCCATGCCGGACCCAATAATGATGGTCCCTTTATAAAGCATCCTGATTACAATTCCAGTTCTTCCTTTCCCCGGTGCCTTAGAGGAGGCAGTCTAGAAAAGCTTTCTCTACCCAGAAAACTTCACTATATTCACTCTCAGAAAGAAATATATTCAACATTGGGGTGTCCAAATACACTGGAGGAAAACATGATGCAAGTTCAAGTTAAACACCTCAGAAGATAAGGATTGGGGGCTGTAACCTTGTCACACATCAGGCTGCTCATCTGCCAGGAAGGACGCCCTCTTGTGGAGAGTGGCAATGGTGTGGTTCTTCAGCCTAGTATCTTGCTGAGTGAACCCTCCCTTATCATCCCTGGGTTCCTACCATTATACTCCCCTTAGCTAGAAAATTACTACATGGCTGTGTTGTTGAGGAAAATCCCAGAAAGATTTCTCATTCTCAGAGGGCCCTGGTGCGCCAGTCTCGACTTCTCTCACCTCAGCCTGCATCTCTGCTCCTCTCTATCCCCACTGACAAAGCCCTTCTTGGTGCCTCTAGACACAGGTAATGTCTCTCACTTCCATTCTCCCGTACACCTTGTCCTTTTCTTTCCTACAGCATTTACTATAGTCTGTTCTCCATTACAGTTGCTGTGGAGTAATTCATTCACTCATTCATTCAACACAAGCTTAGTGAGAGTTTGCTATGTGCTAGGTACTTTGCCAGGTACGGTGTATGTATCTATGTATCCCACCAGACAGGGACTCCCTCAAGGGCAGGACAGAACAGAGACTGAGTCTGCTTTCATTTCTATCCCAGTTAGAGATTCCACCCCTGGGCAGACTTTCCATAGATGCTAGCTGAAGTCAATCAACAGATGTGAAAGGACACTTTCTCTGAGAACACCTTCCTCGGGAGGAAAAGGCAGTTTCAGAAAGTGATAGGAGGCAGTGTCTTGAGGTTTGACGAGATCTCAATTTTTTTTTTTTTTTGTAGCTCTTAACTATCTCCTGAGAAAGGAGGCTGAGGTAAGAGGTGAGGTGGCTAAGCCAGCAGGAGGGGACTATTAGAGACAGATCCCAGAGTACAGCAGAATTAACAGGCAACTGAATATCAGCTGCTCATTCCTACTCTGCTGCTTCTGGAATTTGTGGTTCACACTTTCTGAATTTGCTTCCTGCTTCTACATAAACAGCAAAGTGATTTAATGAGGTGAAGAGTCATTTGATAAAGCTGTTTATAATGGTTTTTCTTCCATTCTCTTTTGGGACAAGAATTGGGATAGAATCAAAGCTTAACACAGATGCTGACTCCTGACACCAGAGGTAGAACTCAAGTTTCAAACAATGATACTTATTTTCTGTCAAACTCTCTAGTTTCTGGTAATTAGTGCCACACAAGAGTCAGATGTGCACATGCTACCCTCTTGGTTTCAGTTGTGAAGGAAGAGAGACCAGAACAAGGATATATGAAGGGACATGAAACTTGGAAGAGGCGCAGGGAAGTGAGGGGTGAGGGCAGGAAACTGGGTAATCAGTGTTCACTTGGCATCTACAGTATGCCTTGAACTGTTCGAGTATCCCATAAGAGGGCACAGTGTAGAAATGCCTGCAAAATCAACCTCACTTGGTTGAGGATGGCCAAGAAGTTGCAGCTCACTCAGATCCCTTGGAGATAAATAAAAAGGAAAGAATTAGCATTTTTTGAGCGGCTACCATCTGCAGCTGGTTTCTTGTTGAATTCATACACTTATGAGAGTTGACTAATGCGCTGGTAAGAAGCTATAGTAAGTGAAGATGATAGAAAAAACTAAAAAGGGAAAGGTGAGGGGTGGCACAGAGTAAGACTCTGGACAGTTTTACAACTCTAACACCCAGAAATCAGGAAGGGCTGATTGACTAGGGTTATGCATGAAACTCAAGTTGGAAATAGGAGAATGTGTGAGAAGATCCTAAAATCGATGCCAGCCTTGTCTGAGTGAAGTAACTTTTGCTTTTTAGGTATCTGTATCATTCAGAAAGAAAGATACACTAGCTACCACCTGGGGCTTTCCTCCTCTCCCCATCTCCTCTGCCCATGACCAACAGTGAAACCAAACCAGAAAGGGAATAGCGGGACTGGGGACTTACACATTTCTAAGACTACAGGTGGATTCTGGCTTAGGAAACAGAGGAGAGGAGGAAAACTTGAAGCTATAAAAATAAAAAAAAAAACTGAGGAATTGGGGGAAAGGAATACAGGAATGTGTACGAAAGGAAAAGTTATTTAGTAGAAGGTGGGAGGAGGAGAAACAAGCTCCTGTAGGATGCTCCTGAAGTCTGACAGATGATCTGTGTTGGGGGAGAGGATGCTGACCAGATGAACCCCTCTGGTTGTTTCCTGCCATTTTTGACTACACATCTTTAGATGGATCAGCACGAACATAAAGTATGTTCAAACCTCCTTCAGATTCCTTTGTGCATGTTCTCGCTGTGGAGGGTGGGAGGAGAAAGAACACCTGCCAAGGGGTGCAGGGCCCAGTGGTCCAGATCACCTTATTCAGTCACTATCAGGTGGTTTTCCTTTTTGGGCCTCTTCATGAGGACGATCTCTGGAAGGGATGCTTTCCTGCTCCATAACTGTGATGAAAGATACACTTCCAATATCTGCTCCTCTCCGTGTGAGGATTCTGTATGCACATGCATTGCCTCCAGTGGGATGATGATGCTTCCCTGCCTGATGACTTTAGGCTCAGCCATGACTTGTTTGGCAAAAGAATGTGAGTGGAGGTAATTGTATATCGATCTATTGCCCCCTGCCAGCCCCACTTCTCCCCAGTATGGAGCAGAAACCACCGTGTGGTTTTGCCCGCTCTCTGGTTCTTTCCTTTCTGCCAAGAAGAGAATGGCACGTCTCAGATGGGATTTCTCCTTCAACCCAAATCCTGGAATGAAGGAGCCCCACAGCCACAGCTGACCCATAGTGAGAGCCAGAAGCAAATCTTTGGAGTGCTTGTTCCCACAACATAACCTTAAGAAAGTCGCTATAATAGCCTTTGCCTCTTTATATTCTCCTTACATTGCCATAACTTCTTTAGGTTCAGCATCTATAATAAAGGATATCTATTCTCATTCACAAATGCCTTCCTTTTTACCCTAAACTATAGACTTTGCATCACACACACACACACAATGACATAAGAAAGAGAGAGAAACTGGCATGTTGAGAAAGAAAGACTGAGTGTATCTCATGTCTTTGGCTGACTTATCACCTTGGGTATAAAAGCCCAGCAGCCAGAACACTTATGGGGTCCATACAGCTTCCACCGTCTCTGAAATGGGCTCCTACCTTCCTAGGCAGAAGCACCAACTTCTACCCTAAATCTGTGGTTCTGCTACTCAGCTCTGTTCTAGTATCCCTGAGGAGCGCATCAGCCTTAATTCCCAGGTTCTACCTTGAGAGTCTGATGGTGTAAGTCAGGAGTAGAGAGGGGGCTAGAATCCTTCTTTTCTTTTCTTTTTTTTTTTTGAGTTGGAGTCTCACTCTGTCGCCCAGACTGGAGTGCAGTGGCCACTCCCAGCCACCGCAGCCTCGCCCTACTGGGCTCCGACGATCCTTCCGCCTCAGCCTTCCAAGTAGCCGGAACTACAGATGCGCGCTACCACGCCCAGCTAATTTTTGATTTATTGTAGAGATGAGGTCTTGCCAAGTTGCCCAGGTGGGTCTCGAACCCGCGGGCTCAGGCAATCCACTCACCTCGGCCTCCCAAGGCGCGGGATTACAGGCTGAGCCACCGAGCCTGGCCAAATCCTTATTTTCTAAACGTTCCCCAAGTGATGCTGCTGAGATGCCAATTTGGGAAGCCAGCACCAGCCTCGCTGCACTGACAGGCTTACAGTGTCTTGAGGGTGCCAGAGAAGCCCCAGCCTGGGCCAGATGAGAGCTGAGACCCAGCGCTGGAGAGTCCTGGGAATTCTAGAACACCCTGTCCCCAGTGGTCCCTCTTGGTGGGAGGGCATCAATGGCATAAGTGAGTGTATCTGTTCTCCTAGTCCCCCTCCGCAGACCAAAGTTTATCAGGTGTGCTGACTCCTCCTCCATTGCTGGGAGGACCAGGGAGCCAAGAGCTCTTCTGCTGAAGTCTCTGTAGAGGCTGACAATCAACTGCCTATGAGATAGTTGCTTATCCAGGGGCCTTGGTGTCTTCCAATGATCCCTGGACTGCTGCCTCTGAAATCTCCCAGGATTTGAACCTGAGCCTCAGTGAACTAGGGAAAACATAGGAAAGAACCCAGCCACCAGAGAGAAATTGGGCTGCTGGAGAAGACAGAAGACAATTTACATGTCATCACAATCACCACTGATCTAAGGGTGACAGCAGGAAAAATGGGACTAAAAATGAGACTTTCTAAAAAAAAAAAATTCAGAAGGTAAATTGGTGAGAACAGCTCTTGTTGAGATCCAAAATAGTGAGCTGGAAGATTAAGTAGAAGAAATACATTAAAACACACACAAAAAATACATAAAATGTGGAAATCTAGAGGAAAAAGACAAAATACTTGTAACGTGGATTCAGGAGGAAAATGAGCCAACACCAGGAATTCCAGAAGGGGAAAAAGGAACCTACTGGGGAAAGGAAATCATTAAACAAACAAAAATACACCATTTTCCTAAACTGAAGAAGGACCAGAGCCTGTAGAAACAACAAAAAAGGTCTACACTCAGGCATATTCTAATAAAATTCCTGAAATCTAAAGTAGAAGAAAAAAAATCTTTCAGGTTGTCAAATAGAAACAATGAGTAATTTAAAAAGGAAAAAGAATCAGGCTGGTATTTGATTTCCCAAGGCGACCTTTGAAGCTAAAAGATAACATCTAAGTATGTGAGACAAAAGAATTGCAATCCTATAATAGATTCCTATGTCCAGCAAAAATAGGCTGCACCTGCCGGGGCGAGAGAAAGAGATGTGTGACTAGGTAAGGATTCAGAGCTTCTAACCAAACAAGTGAGCCTGAACAGGGACTCTGAGAGAGTAAGAGATGAAGAAGAGAGGAAAGAGGTGGTGAGAATGAAACTTGAAATACAGAGAGCTCAATCTAAATAGGAGATAACAGACTTGGCTGGGATTATCTAATAAAACTGTCAAATAAGGATTACTGAGATAAGATAGATACTGACCACCAGGGGAAACCTAGCAACCATCTGAAAGTAAAAGTATTAAACTCTGACAGCAAAACTGAGGTGGGGGGGAGGGGCATGAGGTGGGAGGGTACAGGAGAGGAGAAGGGAAGGGAAGTATTCCGTGATCTCAGCTGCAGGGAAGCAGGAAGTAGAGATGTTTTAAAGCTTTACTGGGTGGTGGTGGCAAGAGCAATGGGGAAATGTTGACTTGTCTCCATAAAACAGTAACTAAGGGGATAGGATTCTTGCCAGTGGAGGAGAAGGAGTAAAGAATAGCTTGAAAAGCACCAAAGATTTTGTCAGATACCTGCTTCACTGCTCCTGAAATATAGTATTCAAGAGTAGTGTTCCCTCACCTATGACCCGTTGTGGCAATTTGGCTTCCATTTCTAAATTCACTTCATCTCTGGGAACCACCCTGCTCAGACCTTGGTCAATGCTCTACTTTGTATTCATTTGCTTTTGGCCCCTAACTCCCAGCATCCTGGTCTCCAGCCTCCCTGAACTTGAAGTCATCACACTTCATGCTACCTGGGATGGGGCAGCACAGGGAGTGTGCTATGAGTATCTGGGCCAAGCTCAAGGTGGCTCTGGCTCTCCTACTGTTGAATGAAAGTATGGAAGTTGATTCTGGAGGTGTTTCAAATAGCTCCCTCGGACCAGCTTAAATCCTTAGGGATGCTAGAATCAAACTCTTCCCCTTTCTCATTTCCTATTCCATCTCCACCCCATCCAAGTTCCTTCTAATTCTGAAGGTTCTATTTTGAATTTTAGGTTCTTGGGCAACTTGTGCCCTGACCTTTGTTGTATTGCCTGTAGTATTTAGGGGTTTCAGGAAAGCATATGTGAGATTTTGGCCTCATCCTTGGCTCAGCTCATTAGGAACAAACAAGAGAATAGGTGTGGGTCTCTGGATAACACTCAGAAAGTGCAAAAAGAGTAGTAGGCTGACCCCTGCTTGTCTAATGCCAGAGAAGTTGAATGCTTGCCCAAAGTGAGAGCGCCTATTGGTGGCAGAGCCAGGATTAGAATCTACTGATTCCAGCCGACAGCTTCCTGACCTTTTAGTCCCTGCCAGGTCTTCCTTCCAAATTGAGGCAGAATTTAACAACATTCAGGACACCCTGCTCAATCTCTCTTGAATCTGACTCTAATTGGTTGCATTTTGTAGGTTTTTTCTCGAATAGGAGGCGGTTCATATGATGCATTTAATATAATAATCATATTTATACTTCTATACCAAGAAAGATCCAGCACATAAATCTAATAAATGATAAATAGAATAATTTACTCAAAAGATGATACTTTTAAAATTGGAATTACCATGAAGAGAAAATATTTTTCCTTTGTGAGGATGGGTTTGATTAAACGGAAATTTTAGATGGAGTCTGTTTTATGGACCCAGATGAGAGGATGGTACACTAATCCATCTGAGAAAGAGAATAGATGGTTTGTAAATTTATATTCTGAAAATGAATCAAATCATATTTCTCACCATTCTGGTTACTCTTGTAAAGAAGTACCAGGTGAATAAAGTCTTTTTTCTATCTTATCTATTTGCGTCTTCTATTAAATACTGAGATCTATTAAATACTGAGATCACACAATGTCTATGCCTCCTAGCAACAGTATATAAGTAATTCTTAAAAGACTCATGAACTGCAGTATGAATGAAAAAGTCTTCTCACTCTTATCTAGTGTTGCTGGATATAAACTATGGGCAGTGAGACAGCAGTTATTTTTTTATTCTTTTAAAGGTCACAAAGGATAAATGATTACAATAACATTTTACTCACAGACTCTAGGTTTTTACTAGTAAATCCTGATATTGATTTTAAAAGCTGCAAATCTTTTATTAAAATATTTTTGATCAGACCATAAATCCTGAAAAATCAAATCTTTTTCTGAATGAAGGATCTATGAAAATAGATGATGGATTTCATGGGCTGTCAAAGCAAAAATGTTACATTTCATAGTTTGTCATTGGCTATGATATAAAACACTTGCAGGTAGATTATTTATATTGATAAAATTATTCTTCAGCATTGGAAGCTGTTTTCTGGGAAATAAAAATGAAGTATCAAAATAGGGTTTTGCATGAACTTGAAATTTTCTGCTTTAGAATTAGGTAGTGGAAAATAATATGGATAAATGTCAAGAGCCATTTTTTTTTTAAGTCAAATACAGGGTAAGCTGTAGCAAGGACAGGCCAGGGTGGACTGGTTTTCCCATCAGACACAATATATTTTACCAACCATCTACCATTATTTTTTGCTGGAGATATAGGAATTCATTTTTTAATTGTCCTTTTTTACACCTCCTTCCCAGGGATTAACAAACATTAGACTTATATTTCAGTCAGATCAAGTATACCAAAAATGATTTTTCCTCCCTGGGTAGTGATTGTGGGATTAAGAGGCTAGTTAGCTTTGCTATTTTCTATAACTACAGAGAATGGCTCTTACTTCAGCCAACTTTTTAATCAATAAATATACCGTAGGCCATGCACAGTGGCTCATATCAGTAATCCCAGAGCTTTGGGAGGCTGAGGTGGGAGGATCGCTTGAGCTCAGGAGTTTGAGGCTGCAGTGAGCTATGATTGCGTAACTGCACTGCAGCCTGGGAGACAGAGCAAGACCCTATCTCAAAAATACTTAAACAAATAAATGAATAATAATAAATAAATGTGTTATAAAGGGGTTAATTAAAAGAATGCGGCAGATCAGGCAAATCCAACACCACAGCCCCAGATGACTAGGAGTTAATGTGCCACAGAGATGGGTGTGCAGAGTGATCTTCCCATAACAAAGGAGTCAAAGGATACTCACTAGACAACACAAAAGCTGGCACTGTGCATCTATGTCTATATAAATAGAAATACATAAATATATAAATACCCACTAATCTGCTTTCTTATGCTCCATAAATCATTTTTGAAAATAAAAATTACAATTAGATGATGCCAAATATTCTTATAAAAAGTGACAAATACTATAAAAATATTTATATTTAAAGATGAAAGTCTGCATACACTGAAATAGTTCATAAATGAAGTTATAAACATTCCCCCATCACTCTCTCCTCCATATTAATTGTCATTTCTCTTACTTGATGGAACCAGATATACCGCATGTTTAACAGCATGGCATACTGCAAAGAGCATTCATGGATACTAGTTCCAATCCCAGCCTTGACACTCACTTGAGCCATTACGTTATCTCTATAAGCTGTAGCTTCCCATCAGGCCAAGAAGGCCAACCTCACTGATGTCAGAGAGTTGCTTTGATTATTAAATTGAGATAACATATATAACCTGGCACACAGTACATGCTCAATTAATGACAACAATAATAATTATTATATTAATATTATTATTTTCATTATTCCTAATTTGAACAATTGCTATTGGCATAGAGTATGGTCACCAGTTTACTTGACTTATAAATTACTCATGGTTATATATTACCAACTCTAAATGGAGAAATGATGTTGTTGGAAAGAGAATAAGTCAGATCTTCAGGGAATATGTAGGCTCATGTGAGGAAGGGAAGAGGCAAGCTCTGAGAGAGCTCCCTTTTCAGATCCTGAAAACTAGACTTTAGGTTTCATTTACAACAGTACATAATCTCAGCCGCACATAAGAAGCTCTGCCACTTCTGCTCAGTAAAATACAAATCACTGAGTACCCGTTTTTATTTTAGGCAGTTAGATAGTTAGTACCTCGTTAATTCCTGCACATACTCAAGCTCAAGATCACTGTCAGTTCCATTTTATTTCTACCTCCTTTCAGAGATCCCTGGTTGGAGGTAAAGGCCTACTCTCTGAGTGTCTCCGGGTATTCGAAGGCAATATGAATCTTTAGGAGCTCCCTTTTTGACGCAATTTACAACTCAAAACAGCAACACATTTTCTTTTAGGGCAGAAATACTGACAATAAAAATGAAGCAGCTTTGAAATATGCATTACTGTAATTAAAGTGACTTGCTCTTTGGAAATTTCTGAGACAAGCCTTTATTGCAACCATTATTTAATGATGAGCATAATAATTAAAGACTCATTCTCAAAATAGTACCAATGCCAGACATTTCAGATTACAGAACATAGTCACTGGTGGATGCCTCTACTGAGGACTCTCTCGGCCTTTCTTTTGGCATGTAGACCATGCCCAGGCCACCATATGCTCAGACTGTTGTTCCCTGGCACATTGTTATAGAAGCCATTTGTAGATGGGCTTGGAAAAGGGAGTGCTCAAAAGTGGCTGGGTAGTCAGTACTCTACCATTTGAAGCACATGAGTATAAAGTCTCAGAAACTGTGCAGTAAAGACACCTGTGTAACTTTATTTAATCTAGCATTTTAAAAATTTTTACTTAATTTAGTAACAAAATACTATTTGTGGGCTTGTGGAGCAATGTTTTACGAGATACCAGCCAGGGAAATGTTAGCTAGACCCATGCTTTTCATTCCTAGTTCTATAACAGAATCATTGGGGCTTGGAAAAAATATTCAACAATATTTCATTGGTCTGGGGTGATGCCCAGGTATTGGTATTGCTTCTTAGGTCTCCCTTCCCTAGGCAGGACTAATGCCCAGCCGGAGCTGAGAGCCACTGACAGAGGCCTACTCTTTATGCAACCCAATAATCTCCTTTCTAGAGCACTGAGACACAGTGAGTAAGAAAATAAGAAAAGGTCTCTGCAAAGCTCTGATGTGCCAGAGAAAGTTTTTTCTGGGGTCAGATCCGGATCTATCAACCGATCTTGAGGTTCTAGCCAACATGCTGATTTGCTGGTTCATGGACCCACTTCCTGCCACACTTCCTTCTCCTTGGTCATTGCCATTTTCAGCAGGAAGGGGCAGGCTGTCTGCTCCATCCAGAACCTTTCCTGAAAACCCATACCTGCTGCTATACTGACTTTATGTAAGTGACTAATGGCTGTTCTTCACATTAAAAAACAAAAACAAAAAACAAAAAAGATGAGGACCTCTGCTGTAAGAAAACTTGCCAAGACATTCTCTATGACTTATGGTGGCCTGTCTCCCACTGAGCTAGCAGGTGTTGGCAACCTCTGAAATGTCCATCATTAGTGTCATTGCCCTGGGAAATGGAGGCTGGGAAGAAGCCTGGGAGCCGGGCCCTCAGAAAGCCTTGTCTGATGCAGATTTCTAGCTCTAAATTTGTACCTTGTGCCTGAGCTTTTCTGGAAAAGAAAACGTATTTCTCTTTCTCTTTAAATAAGGAAACAACATTTTCTCATTAAACAACATCAGAGAGAAAAATGGGATGATTTTATAGACTGCTTTTATAATATGCTAAACAAATGAGATTCTTCATCTTCTTAATTTAAGGGGTTAGGAGAAAGAGAAAGATATTTAATAATTATTGAGCATCTACAATGTGCCAGGATAAATACAGGTTTTTTATGTATTGTCATTCCACTTAATCTTCACACAATCTCTTGGGGTGGTTTCTTTTATCCCACTTTTATAACTGCAGAAAGAGTGGCTCAAGGGGTTAAGTCCCACTGTCACATGGGAAGTGTGAGACAGAACTGGGACTTGAACCCATGGCTAGTGAAGGTGGTGGCCAGACAGGATCCAGGTGACCCAGTTTTCCACCTTTGTAATGCCTACCACAAGAAACAGAATGTGGAACTCCAACCTGAACTGTTCAGAGCTCAGAGAGTTGCAGGCTTTTCATCCTATCTGTATCTTGATTCTCAGTTTATTTCATATCATCTTCAAAATCATAGCTGAATTTCATAGGCACTTTCTCTTCAGTGTTCTACTTTGGGCTTTGAAACAGAAGCCTTAGTACTGTGGGGAAAAGCAATGTGTCTGACTCCCTGGGCTTATATTTCAGTACTTGAGAAACACATGGGTGTGAAGGCCAACTCCTATATGGTAACAACACGAGCTTTGGGTGAGACCTGGATCCAAATCGTATACTGGGACTTACTAAGCCTGTGACCTTGAGTGAGTTACTGTACCTCTTTAGGCATCAGTGCCTTCCTCCATAAAATTAGGTAACAATAACATTTTCCTAATAGAGTTGTGAACGAGCATGATTACAACCCAGGTCTCCTGAGTTTAGCTGCCATTAGTTGCATGTCTCCAAATATGTAAAAGAAGATTTAATATTTCACAACTTCCCAAGCCTTGTCATCTGTGAAGTTCAGGTAGATTAACAAGTTTTATAGCATTTACAGATTCATTTATTGTCTTCGATTTATTGCTTTAGTCTTACAGCAAATATTTTATTGAGTCAGGTGTTTTGTTAGACACTGGAGTAGCTTAGAGTCTGGCTAAGGCAAGTCTAACCATCTCATCAGTTATACCCATCAGAGGTATGCAGAAATGATAGACACACACTAATTTGTTAATGTGAGTCTATAGAATGAACATGCATGTGATAGTATTGGACCTAAGTTAACATGTCGCCCATTGTTAACTACAATTACTAATAATTATGGTTAAGTTCCAACCTGACTAACTCTCTGGAAAAGCAGAAAGCACCTTCTCTCTATTTTTCTGCTGTGAGTGGAAATAGCAGATGCCCAAGTGAGCAGTAGTGGAGTATCCACATAGAGCGACAACTGTTTGCCCTTCATTAGACTTGAGTTCTCAACCAGGGACAAGATATATATGGGTTCCTGGCATTGAAGCATTTGGAGTGTAACTGTCATTATTTGAGTGAACATCTTTCCATTGTGTAGCCCAAAGTGCTAAGAGGCTGTGTCCTCAGCAAGAACTGGGTGTCAACAGTTAAAAAAAAATTTTTTGTGTGTTTTATAGCGTGTTCTTTTCAGAGCACATCCTAGTTGCCTTGATTCACAAGTGCATTCAGTCAATATTAATTTTCTGTGCTATAGTAAAAACAAAAGAGTGAAAACAGCACGAGGAAAACTTATTTTCCCCTTTGAATTGCATAGGACCACATGAAGGAAAAATGAGAGTGGTGATGTTGTTATAGCCTGTTGTTCCAGGCCCAGGTAACTTTGACTTGTGCCTTGGCTTATCTCTGGGGGAAAAATCAGCTTGGAGAGTTAAGCAAAATAAAGAACATTTTAAGGGTGAGATAATTCACAAGGTCAGATATTGATAAAGTAATTTTGGGGATTTACCTTGCATTTGGAATATACACTATATGTGGCATCCCGCCTCTAGCAGAGAGAGGCTTAATTAGGTCAACACCAAAACCCCAATTCTCTTCCCATTGAGGTCCTGTACTCAGTAGCACCTCCTTTTGTCAGGCAGATAAGACTAGGGAGCCAACATCGATCTTTTATGCATTCTATGACACTGTGGATGAAAACTACCTGTCTGCCCTTTTTAACATTTGGTTATTATTTGGGGGGATGGAAACATCATTCTTTATCCAATACTTATAAAATACCACATTTGCCACTGAGAGGCTATGTCCAAACATCTCCCCACCTCCCATGCCGCCTCTTGATCTTCACAGCTGAGGCCCATCTGGATCATCCTCCTTTCCAGCTGACAGTGAGAGCCAATGAAATACCTTTTCCTGTTGCTGGGTGACTGCGAGTATTTTGAAAATAAATGCAGCAGCTGAAAGCCTACCATTGGCTGTCCGGGCAGACTGTGCAATGCTGACGCACTGAGGCTGGCAGACGAGTGACAGTTGGGAATAGCTACGCCAATATATGACTGGCCTGAGGTTCCACTGGAGGGAAAGACTATTTCAAGGCTGAGTGACAACTATAACATACCCTGTTAGAAGAAAAATAAATCTCCCTGAGTCTACATTTAAGCATCTGAAGAACACTGCAGAAATACTGCAGGAAAAAAAAACACACACACACAAAAACCAGCTGAAGGTTGTCCTACCCTCAAATATCCTGCTTTCTATGGTCTGATGAGCAGTTCTTCCTGTTTCAGAAATATATGGGTGCTTCTATGTACCTTTTGTAGACTATATGTGTGTACATTCTAAAGTCCAAACGTGATTATTCAGGAAATAATTTTCAACAATGTCAAGCAAGATTTTCTTTGTTTCCTCGTCTCCAGCGTCCCTTCCTTCACCCTCCTCCCTTGACCTTCAAGTCCAAAAATCTGGCAGCCACAGGATGTGGTCAGTGTCAGAGGCAGCATGGGCTGCATTTTATCTCACTCTGTCCACTTAAAATATTTGCATCCTGGTGGGAGGATAAGCACAGCCCTGTCTAAACAGCTTTGGGATTCTCTTTGCAGCCAGAGAGAGCTGTTTGGATACAAGTAACTGCTTTTGCTAACACCAGGTTAACTGTTCACTCACAAATCTGCCAACGAGCCTCTAGGAAAGAATGTCCTTCTACTAATTGAATTCTAATGAGGCCAGGAAGTAGATTAGGAATTGAGCTATTTTACTATGAGTTTCAAACATCGGACATAGGGATGTTTGGCCTATTTTGATCTGCTTAATTCTTCAGTAGGTCTTAACTAATTTATGAAGAAATGACTATCCAGAAGGAATCTATGGGTTATTAGTTGATCTAGTTTCAAGGGGCATTTCTGGTTATATATCAGAGACTCCAGGGTTCAAGCACAAGAGAAAGATGCTGATCTGAGATATCCTATGAGATAGTCATTAATGAGGAATTCCTGGACCAATTTAATCGGCATGTCCTTGGAAGTCGTATTTATTTGCCTTATAATATTTGGGTGAATTTGAGAGCCAAATCAGAATGACCTTTATTGGTGTCATCTCTGCCTTCTATTTAGCTGTGGAAATAGAAATACTTTAAAGATGTAATAAAACGTTCTTTTCGATAGTGTGATCTAGCCAACATGGCTTGGGAAACTACTTCAATAGCTAGATCACACATAGGTGTCAGCCAGTGTCTACATGTTATGAAAGGGTCTTTGTAAGCATCTCACTCGTGACCCAGTAAATGTCTGCTGATCATAAGAGAGGTCATGTCATATCTGAAAGTTACATGTATGTACCCCTCTTCTTTCTAGGGAAACTGGTCCTTCCACTCCAATCACATGCTTCTACCTGGACTTTGTCACAGATGATTAGTCCTGAAATAAACATGTGAACCAAGCTGGCCCAATCAGAAAATCTCCCCAAGAGTCTCCAAACAAGAACTTGGTGAGAAACCTAGGCTCTCGCAGAGGCCACATTTATCCCTTTGTAAAGAAAGCCAGTCTGCAGTGAGTATATGAGGGCTCGATGCTACAATGTGAGGCTCTGAATGTTTGGTCTGATAGGCCACTTGGGTGCTTGGTGCAGAGTCATAGCAGCTGGCCCCAAGAGCAGTCAGGTGGCTCTGAGTGCAGTAGTTGACTTTGCAGGAGTCCATTTCATGGGGCAGATTTTCCCCTTTGGTGTGCGCTATACTCCCTTTTTAATGCATCCTGGGAAGACTTTGGGCTTATGCATACCATAAAGTGGAAAATTTTACGTCCAGAACCTTGGACCCTACTCAACCCTCCCTTCACATGAATAAATTTACCAAACAGTGAGAGAAGGAGCTCATGTGGGGAAAGGAGATTGATCACAGCCTCAGCAGACAGGGACAATGCTAATACTAGAATATTTGAACCCTCCATCTTTTGGGGGGTTAGCAAAATAATCAGTTTTTGCCCTCACTTATAACTCCTCAAAGAAGGAGGATAAAGCTGTTTTTAAGGAGATCATGGATGATTTGAAAGCTATTTCAGGTAGAAGCCTACATTTCTCCATGGTTTTAAAGGGAGACACAGAAAGTCTTTTATTCTATTCTCTCTTTTTTTTTTTTTTCTGAATCCTAAGTCTTTTCTGCTTGTGGTGAGGAGAATACAAAATGTTTTTCCTCAAAAGCCAGCATTGTACGGGGTTGTTTGACAAGCTTAAGCTCGGTGATGAGGACAGCCACCTGTTCCAGCAGAAATCACAAAGCCTGGTTTTCACAGACCTCCTTCCTGTCTTCCAAAAGGCCAGAGGTGAATTATATGTTAGGAAAGTGAACCTAGTTGCAAGAGGGATGGGAACATTCAGCACAGGAATTGTTTGAAATTTACTCTTTGGAGAAAAGAAGGGTTAGCTCCCACAAACCTATCCCTTGAAACTGATATTCTGGAATGCTGAAGGACTGAGGAAGCACAGCTGCTTAAAAAATGGGGCTGGCCGGGCTTGGTGGCTCAGCCTGTAATCCCGCGCCTTGGGAGGCTGAGGTGCGTGGATTGCCTGAGTCCGCGGTTCGAGACCCGCCTGGGCAATTTGGCGAGACCTCATCTCTACAATAAATCAAAAATCGGTTGGGCATGGTAGTGCATGCCTGTAGTTCCAGCTACTTGGAAGGCTGAGGCGGAAGGATCGCTGGAGTCCAGCAGGTCGAGGCTGCGGTGGCCAGGAGCGGCCACTGCACTCCAGTCTGGGCGAGAGGATAAGACTCCAACTCAAAAAAATAAATAAATAAATAAATGGGACTGGATTATTTTGCAAACTCTGGAACCTTGGAAACAAGCAAATAAACAAGCAAACAAACCCACTCTTAGCAGAGTCTGTTGATATCTGAACTCATCTAGCAGAGAACTAAGCTAAATGTATACAGGGGCACAAAATCAGACCCTAAGGAAATAGTCAAGAAGCTGAGCCAGAAGGATCTAAAACAAAAAGGGTTCTGTGTCACTTCAAAAGAGGATATTACAAATTCAGCATGCCCACCCAGGTCTTGATTTCTTAATGTATATGCTTTAATTTACTAGGTGTTTCTCTTCGTGCCTCAGTTTTATCAACTGCAAAATAGGAAACATGATAGTAGGGTTTTGGTGAAGACTAAATGAACTAGTACAGGTAAGGCACCAAAAACAGGTCTGACAGCATGCAAAGTGTTTATTAAATGTCTATTTTCCAGGTGACTGCCGCACTGAGTAGACTGAGCATATCATAGGAGAACAGTCCAAGGAAAGGACCTCAGTAGCAGGCATCGAGGTCTCTATACGGGCAGTGTGACATCTCCCTTAGTTGCCTGACACATAACTGGGAGACAGTCATTGATGCCTCCCTCAGAGGCTCGCTGTTAACATAGCAGGAATGTTGCAGCTATTATAGCATCACTCTCAGCAAATAGCAATATTGGAAAGGATAGAACGATTGGTCCCATGTTATCCTACACTAAGCCCAGGAAATGTATTTTAAAGTCCATCCACCTGTAGGTGCTCAACCACAGAACAGTATTTAAGCCTCTTATCCCTGGATAGATTGAGAAAAGCCCGCTATAAGTCCTCACTAGCCCTTCTCATACTTTCTCCTTTCATGGGGGTGGATTTGATTACAGTGAGCCCAGAGAAGTACCTGTGGATGCTGCCCTGGGACAACTTCCAGGCCGACTATGAGGCCAGCTGCTGTGAGGCCTACCTGGGGACATGAAGTCAAATCTGTTTGGAGCTTAGATCCCTTCCACAATGTGGTCTTGTAGGAAGGATTCCAGAGTTTTCTGTTACAGCGGGACTGTAACAGATTTTCAGTTTTTATTAAACTGCTTCCTTATTCACAGCTTAATTCTTTTTAGTCCCAACCAAATGTGTGAGGCTCTGGAGAGAAACATTACCCTGAATTCCATGAATATTCTCTGTGGCTATTCTTGTTCATAATGCTGAACTTAATTCTTTGGTTTTATTTATATGAGCATCAAATCCAAAAATAGCAAAATCCTGCACTGATTGATTATGTCATTATCTATGGATGTTCTGATTCTTGGCTAAGGTGGTTTCTTGGCCACAAATTTCTCACAGGAAGCAAAAAACATCCAAAGCAGAGTTACCATTCCACCAACAAGCAGATCCTGGTAAGGGGAAGATAAGGAGTGCTTAATTGGTTGTACCAGTCCTGGTAATGAAAGGAATGCATTTGAAGGGATAGAGTACAGTCACACAGGCAGCTAGGTTCAAGTCCTGCTGCAGCATGCATGCCGCAATTACACACAACAATAAAAATAATTAATGGAACATCTGACCCGCCGACCTTCAAATACCTACTGCACCACCTCATCAACAATTCTCCTACCTCCCCTGCCACCCGCTGGCTGCCTCATCGGGATACAGCAAGCATGAGAGCTGTACCCAGGCTTTGTTCTTAAGGCTGAACCAAAGGGGAGAGTCCCTCAGTCCCTCCGCCTCGCGCCTGGGCAAATGAATAAGCTACTTGTGTCACTAACGTATTCCAGGTCATGTGCACACACAAACATTATTATATCTCGAAATTACTTTTAAATTACTGTCTTTGGGGTTTTAACCATTTTCCTAGAAATGTGGTTCAGCAAATCTTTACGTGGAGCAAGGATGGCACCCAGTGGCCAAAGTGCTTCATCTCAGACTCTGTTTTCTCACAGATCTGCCATTTGCTTATCTCTTTGGAGACAATGAATTGCCAGGAGATCCTTTTTGAAAGCCAGAGTTGAAGCTCCAAATCACAAGACTTTACCATTAAGTTGAAGTGTGTGCATAAACACACACACACACACACACACACACACACACACACACACACTCACACAAATTGAGACAATACCAGGAGTTAATTCAGAATAGCTAAAACTTTGGAAAATCTTTTCAAATTTACCTCAAGTTTTATGTCAAAATCATCATGTTTCAGATGTGCAGATTATAGTCCATGATGTTTTTAATATCAAGTATCACTATAGGAAATATTATCCAAATGTAAACCCCGTCTCACATTCTTCATTTCATATCTTTCCCCGAATCGTCTCTAGTTCATAAGTTCTCATGCCTTAAACATAAGACTTTATCTCCTGACAAGTGCTTTATCATTAAACTGATGTTTGCAATCTCATATCCTTATCTTTCTTACAAGGTACTTGGCAGGCCTGGAGAGCACAGGATAATAAAGGGAGACTGCTCTTTTTTCTTTGAGATTTCCAGATGTTGAGAGATTTCTATACAGCCAGATAGCCAATCAGACTGTAAGGAAGACAGGCGAGATGATAGAATAATGGATCATACACTCTCTTGCTAAGAATGATGCAATGTCTCTATAATTTTTGCTGTTTCCAATTTCCTTAAGGTTCTAAGCAGTTTGAAATCCCAGGACAAGAAGTTACATAAATAGCACAACCATAATACAAAAAGAAGTTTCTAATAAAACAGCATTATATGTTTATTGCCCAAAGAGTACCACAAACAGTCTTTTTAAATGACTTTGTTAAGTTCAGCCAAAAATTCTGTCTTTCTCAGACATCCTCCTCATTCACATTTGACACATATGCCCCCAAAAGTGTCAAAATACCACAAAGGTTCCAAGAATCAAAGGAGCTAAAAGAAATGACTTAAGGATAACATTCTATGACATTGCTTCCACATTCCTTCTCAGCCACTTGAAGAGCAGCATTGTCTTCAAGGTCAGAATGAAATGCTGGAAAGGAAAAGCAAAAACAGATGGATCCATCTTTTTTGCTGGTTCTTTGATTCTTAGTTGCCTCCTGTTTAAAATGGAGATATGCTAAGCCTGCCCTCACGAAGATGCTGTGAAGCTCAAGTGAAATAATGGATGTAAAAACATTTTTATATACTGCTATTTCTAATTATTTAGACATCATTATTATTTAAATATGTATAGGTAGCATTAGTGTACAGTTTTTATACTGACAAGATTAAGACTCTTGTCTCAAAGTAATCATATATCTTCCTCACGAGTATCATTACATTATATTACACCTCAAACACCATATACTCATGAGGGACTTTGGAAATTACTTACATGTAATTAAATCAAACTGAGCTGTCTTTCACTAAATACTCAAATGGAGCTTACATTCAAAACTTGGGGTATTCAATAATCATAAAAACCCCTAAATACGTTGTCAAAATTTATGTAGTTTTGTGTTTTTATTTTCCTCTTCCCTCCTAGAGATACATTTTTTAAGCTTATAAAATAATACCATTTTATAGTTGGAAATAGCTTTATTCTGCAGGTGAGGAAACTGAACCCCCAAATTTTAAATGAACCAAGAGGTCTGGTGGCTGCTTCATCTATTTACATTTGTTCATTCTTGTCTTACTATATTCATGGTCTTACAGAGACTGCGTCGCAGGGCAGCTCTGGCTACTGAGTCTGCAGAAAACCATTAGGTCATACGTTGTCTACTAACTTCCTATTTCATATGGTGCCTTGGGACCAACAGAATCACGATTCACAAGCATTTAAAAAATTTGGATGAATGCATTTCTAATTGAGAAAAAATATGAAGGACTACCAAGCCAGTGTATGATTTCAAAAATAGGAAAGACAGAATAAGGAACTATACAGAATAACAAATATACATACAAATACTAGAGTATTAGAAAGGCATCTTGAGGGTCAAGAAAATAACAAATTTTTAAAAAATTTAGTCAGCAGGGTGATGGTAGCAGGATATATGAAAGAAAAATCTCATTGACTAGTAAAGAAATTGCTGAATCCACTGGGAACTAAAGGCAAATTCATCAGGGAAGAGAGACATTATCATTACTGAGTGCTCCAAAGAGAATAGTGCCAGCACTTATCCTAAACAACATCAAAAAAAGAATTCTTTTATTTTCTTATAGTTAGGATTCATAGAAAAACCAGGAAATTAACAACCAAGAATATAAAACAAGGGGCTTTAAACAACATACAGCAAAGGTTGAGGGACAATTTTCAGACACTTCCATTGCCAAAGATCCCTGCTTTTCTACAAGATTCTATCCATGCATTTCAATTTCCTCTGTCATAAAAATGGCAGATATTTAAATAAGTTTGGCCACAATGTAGAAATTTTTCCACACCCAGGTGCAAGGCATGGCTTTAGGTGATACAAGGGTTACAAAAATGAATAAGTCAAAGACTCTCTCCTAAAAATGCTTCTAAGTTTAACTATTTGATTAGACAGATACACCAAGATTTATATTACAAGGTAGAAAGTGATGAGTATGATAGAAACAAAATGGCAAATGAGAAAATCACTTTTGCCTGAAGGACAGTCAGAATGACTTCATGGAGAGAGGGGCAATTGAGCAGGGTCAGACGGATTGTTAGGACTTAAAATATGTGGAGCTAGGGAGAAGAAAGAGAAGAAAGATTTTTTTTTAAAGGGCAGGGAATGGGCAGGCAATATAAAATAAAACTAGTGTGAAGGGCGGGTACATGGAAGCATGGGAAATAGGCTGGAAAAGTGAACTAGAGGTTAGAGTTCAGAGTACTTTTAAAGTCCAAAGAAAGAATTCGAATGGACAGAATCCAGAGGTTTCTAGAATATGCTAAGTTTTGTGAGCTGGAACCTGCATCAACAGAAGAGTACTGTTCATCTGGCTGATGTGCACAGGATGGATTTGAGAGAGGGTCAAGAGGAGGAGACAGGGAGTCCAGCCTAGAGAGCAGTGTGCACCAATGATCTGCAAGAGAGAGAATGAGATCGGAGGACTGTGAGGACATATGGGAGTGAGGAATGTTTTGAGGGCAGAATGGACGGGATTGCATGAGGGGGTGAGAAGGGGTGACTAAAGTGATTGTACAATTATAGCCAAAGTGTGCATCTGGAGAGTGAGGGTGAGGGACGCCTAACTGTCAGGAGGTCATAGCCTCTGGGAATACTGAACAGACAGCAGAGAAAAGTCAACTGTCATGGTGGTTAAGCCACGCCCATATCATGGAGGTGAGGATCTGCACAGTCTTCATTTCCTGCGCTCCACATCTGTAGTTACCAATGGTTCTAATGAAAGGAAAACCAGAAAGAAGGAAGAGTGGTACAATCCCAGATGCCCCAGTGTTCTGGAAGGTTCTAACACCTTTAGCCTTTACAGTTGCCTTCTCAGTTGAGGGGCTAGGAATCCATGGGGCCACACTATTGCTCTCCCTTGGAATTTCAGGACTTGTCATGACTCTGTTCTTAGTGCTCTGAAACAAAAAATGAGTCATCCTTTATTTAACAACCTCAGGTTCAGACCCCTTCCAGCGTGACACCTGGGGAAATGCAGGAAGTCAGTTGTGCTAATGTGGAGAGGGTGGGAGAAAGCCTTCCAGGTTCATTCTTCCTCCCCGGGAAAGGAGATGTTCACAGTGACCTTCTGGGGACAGTGTCCCTGCTTTGTTTTCAAAGAAAGAAGTGACAAATAGTGGTTGATAAGAGGGGAGGTCAGGGTCACCACAGGATGTATTTTGGTCAGGCAGGTCCTTGAAGGGCCCTCAATCCGTAGTGCTTAGCTCAGCAGGAGGAAAGGCCAGTCTGGGCTGGTGGACCTGACTCCCCTCACACCACCCCCTTCCCCTGTATCTCTAATACTCAAGAGTGACAAAGGACAACCATCCTTTTTTTGATGTGGCATTTGATTAAGACACAATTCATAAAGAGGGTTGGACATTTGAACACAAATGTCACATATTTATGGATGTGTCCTGAGCAGCACAAGCTGCCTGCTCGTGGCTGCCTTGGGAGCAGGAGATGCCCTTTCGGGTGCTGATGCAGCTCTTTCTGCCACAGCCAATTTCCTGGTGAAGGTTCAATAACTTTCCCTGACGATAAAAAAATCTGGGATATTAAACTTGGCATAAATACTATTTAAAGTCAAAACAATTTCCTAAATTCAAGAGGCGGGGATAAAGGAGGAAACAGGATAGATTAGGTATAAGGTGATACCCAAATTCCATGCATAGGGCTGCAAGGCTATCTTTTCAACAACCTTAGGGGGATGGATGTGAAAGCTGTTGTTGAGGTGTCCGAAGGTGGCACTTCAGAAAGGGCAAGAGAACTGAGACAATAAAGAAACAAGAGAAAGTGCTTGCTCCCGCTTTGGCACCCCAAGGACCTGAATTATTCCCAGACTGTGGAGGAGCCTCTGTGGGGCACCCACCCAGAGGGAAAGTAGCTGCAGATGCCTCCTACTAACTGGGTGGGCAGCAAGTTCCCTGGACTCTGCCATCCTGCAGCCCCAGGACAGGGCTTGCCCTCTCTCCCTCCTCTGTATGTGTTGCCTGAGTTTGGGCAAATGCTCCCACTCTGCACAGTGCACTCATCCTTTGCAAGAGGCTGCTGCAAGGATTGGGCTTTTCCATGGCTTTAGGTTGGACAGGGTAGTGGTTAGCATATGTGGTGCCTTTGTGACAACTAGAAAAAGGAGTGCTCTCGGGAGGATTGATCAGTAGAGAGAACTGTATGTACTTGCCAACCAAGGGAGGGGGCACCCCTTATTTTTGCCTGCTGTGCCAGGGCCCTTGTGCAGGGCACATGGCAGACACATCTCCTGGCATAACTGTAAGTGGAGGGAGGTGGTATTTACAGGTCCTGGGGGCTGAGGCTTCTGATTATACACATTAGACTATTTCATGGATCAAAGTGTCTTCTCAAGTCCATTTTTAAAAGCCTAATAAGTCACATCCCATTGCTCAGTCTGCAGAGGAAGCCATAAGGTCTTATTTTTTGATGCTTCCGTTCTTATTTTGGTATATAAATGCCACAGAAGTACCTATTCTTGGCACTTTATTTTATTTACTTTACCAGGATATTAATTTGTGGCCTGGGCATTAACATTGAAAGCTTGAAATATGTAAGAGGAAGTCCAAATCCAAACATTCAACATGAGTTATTGGAGCTTAATTACTGAGGCAGTTATAGTGCTGTAAACGAGTTCATTTCTGATTGCAGCCGTAACCCATGCAGCTCTGAATTGAAGGAAGGGATGATAGAAGGTGGCAATATAACACGAGAACGTCCATGAGTTGATTTTAATTGGTAAACTGGTAATATATAGTGATAATTGTTTGGTCTGTCCACCGCATTGGAATCTAAGGAAAGTACATAAAATTACAGGAGCATATAATTGGTGTACTAAACTCATTTTCTTATGTTATCACAGCTGGCATCTTCAGGTTATTAAAAGCCTTTAAACCAGCCATCTTCAAGGAGATGTAATTGTCAATATGGTCTTTATACATTATTTCTGTTAACATAGAGCTGAAAAGATATAAACAGGCACTAAAATCTGCACAGATTTTCTGTATATAACTTTCTTATTTCAAGTTCATGGAAGATCTGCACATGTTCATGAGGATTAAAACCCATTTTTTAGATCCTATTTTCCTCATTAGATGCGCAGAACAATCAACCCATAAAGCATAATTTTTGAACTATATAACATGAATCTGACCTTTAAAATAGTTAATTCATTAGTTCCAAGAAGTTCTATGATCTTTTTTCATGTATGTATAGGTGGCTCTACACAAATGATTGTTTCCTGAGGTATTATCAGAACCAGGAAAAATAGGCACAAATTCCAACATTCTTGGATAAGTAATTATATGTTGTTTTATCTACTGGCTGGACAATGGTGGGACACTTCTAGAAAGGTTTCAAAGTCTAATCCCATTCACCCACCCACCACTACACACTCCTCAGAGAGATTTTTTTTTTCTCAACAAAAGAAATAGGGCTATCAGAACAAAACAACACAAAACCAGAAGCAACCCTTCTCCCCCAGAAGGCATCCTAGAAGAAAAAACTCCCAAAGCAATAAAGGGCGTAAAATAAGAAAACCAGACACAAAGAAAGGTAAGGTGGTATCAGCCTAGCATTTATGATTACTAAAGATTCACCATAGGTTTATCTTACATGAAATCTATCTCTTTTAGGCCCCACCACCTATGAGCACAAATAATAGCAAGTTAAAAGTAATTAACGGTACATATCACACTCTCCAATAGTGTGGCATCTTCATTTTTTCTACGTGTCTCTGGGAGTCCTCAGGGTATATCTTACCTATCCAGAAAATGTGACCACTCAGCCTGCATTGATTGCTCCAGTCTCTGCTGGTCATACTGGTAGGAACATAGCTTGCCCCTGGTCTGTAGTGATACTTCCTTCTGTTGGACTGCTGCTGTGTGCTGTTGACACCGTGGACCTTGAGCTGTTGGGAACACCTAATGCACTGAAACCACACTGAAGGCCATGACTTTTGTGTTCACTCATGTTCTCAGCCATGATCATGAAGTCACGGGAGGTCGAGGTAAGGGGAAAAATCCAAGGTACAAAGCCCCTGCTGAACTTGAAATCACCTAGGCACCAAGGAAGAATTCTTGACTCAGAAGATCTCTTGGTCTCTTATGTAGATCACCACGTCTTACTGGTCTCCCAGACATCTCTGCGTCCCAGATGTGGTGCTACTTGGGTTTCAACTGAAATCTGTCATATGTATATATGCTATATTTGACTTCCAGATCTTTTTCAGCACTAGGTGATGAAATCAGTTTCCTCTCAAACTATGGTTTAACCTGTGAACTGATCACTAGGCTAAGTATAATCCAATACGTTGGTACTCAGCCATACTTTAACTCATGAAATCTCATGGATAATTATAATTTCGGATTTCAAATCAGAACACACATTCAAAAACATTTTACCATCTCCATTAAGAAAGTACTACAGGCCAGGCGCTGCGGCTCACACCTATAATCCCAGCACTCTGGGAGGCTGAGGCAAGAGGATCGTGGGAGGTCAAGAGTTTGAGAATAGTCTGGACAACACACTAAGACCTTGTCTCTACAAAAAATTTTTTAAAAAAGTAGTTGGGTGTGGTGGTGCACGCCTGTAGTCCCAGCTACTCAAGAGGCTAAGGTGGAAGGATTGCCTTAGCTCAGGAGGTCCAGTTTGAGGTGAGCCATGATCCTGCCACTGTACTCTAGCCTGGGCAACAGAAAGTAGCACTACAGGAAGCAAAGTTTCAATATTTGAATGTAAACATGATTTGTCACATATATAGGTCAAAATAAAGCATTTATTTACTGTTACTTAGCTACAATGTTAGGAAAACTGCCATTGCACATACTCCAGCCTGGAATTTCAGTAAATGCTTTTCACTATCCATGTGCAGGATTATTTTAAGCCTACTACATTTTAATGTTATTGCTGCAGTTATAACAGACATCAGCCACCAATTATGATAATGTTTTATTTACCTTATATATCAAGAAAGCCATTTGGTTAAAATTATCTACTATATCTCAATTACATTGTAATAGGATACTAGCCTATTATCTTTCAGAATAAAATTTGGATAAATCAGTGAAGTTAATAATCTTGATAATTTTAAGATGAAATAACCCTTTGTTCTCAAATTTAAATACTTCATATTTTAGTATGTTTGTAAGCTAATAATAGAAAAAAGCATGACAAATTCCAGGATATTGGAGTTTTCCTTACTCTAAGGAATGAAGCCTGAATGGAGGTCAGTAACCTTTAGAAAGGAGACAGCTGTGAATTTTGGCCTGCTCAGACCAAGTCTCATTAAGTAGCCCTTACGGTCATATTTAGCCCACTGTGGGCCTTGCTGTGCTTCTCCATGCCTACCCCTTCCCTCTTTTAGCAATGATGATAATTACAATAACAGCGAGAATAATATAGACATCATATTAGCACGAACTGAGTATTTCCATAAATAGGATCTCTTGGTAACTGAACCTTCTTTGTTAAAGTAAAAAAGTCCAAATATTTTTAATGGAAATGCTTATAAAATGTATATACATTGAAAAATTTATATAAAATGATTATATACTATTATGGTTTTAACGCTTTTATACTGTCTAGTTGTTTTGAGTTCTAGAGCACTAATGCTCTTGGATTTATTTAGTCATTCATTCACTTATCCAGTCATTCACCCATTCAACAAGTATTTATTGAGTGTTAGTATGTTCCAAGAACTATAAAAGACTGTAGAGAAACAACCTTTAACAAAATAGACATAAAGCTCTGCCCTGATGGAACTCGAAACCGAGTTGGTATGTGGGAGGTCTGCCTCTCCAACAAATGGGCCCTGACTGCTGTGGTTTTGGTTGCTCTGTCTCCTTCCCTGCTGTCAGCTGTCACCTCTTGCTGATGCCATATCTCCCCTTTAATTGGGGTTACCATGCAGGTCTTTTCCCTAAGCATCACTCTAAACCAATAACAAACCATATCCCTGAATGGAGCCCAAGCAGCTCATTGGTTAGTTATAGATGTGTTTCTTGCCTTTGTGAAGAGTTCTATTCCTACTCACCGTGTTTGGGATTTTCTTTTGTTTTCTTTCATTGCTCATGTGACTCAATTCTAATCCTCTGATTCAATTATCAGGCCTAAAGGTCTCTGTACCATCTATATGCAAACAAGACTCTTTGAAAAATAACCATCCCTAAGTGATACTGCATATTAGAAATGCAGTACAAAACATGATCTTTCTTTTGATCGAGTTTGTTTTTCCTGATAATTCTCTGAACCCCCACAAACATTTTAAAAGGGAGGCACCAGAACTTTCAAAAGGAAAGAAAATCAGTTTCCCTACACTCCTATATTTTGACCATTGCTAAAAGCTGTCTGGTAGAAGTGCAGGGAGACAAGCAAATGAACTGCATTTAAAGGAATGGTGGTGGCTAAGGTGAAAAGGAATGTCAACAATTCATTCACAGACTCATCAGATATAGGAGGTGGAAGGGGTTACCCTGTATGCCAGTGAAGCACAGTGGTTAAGAACTCCAGTTCTGGGACTAGATTACTATACTTTTTACAGTCATTTGACCTTGGCCTGGTTACTCAACATCTCTGTGCCTCAGTTTATTCATCTATAAAATAGCATGTACTTCACAGGACTGTGAGGACTAAATGAATCAATACAGGCAAAATGCCTTGTATTGTGCCTGGCATACAGTAAGCACTTGGTAAGTATGAGCTATTATTATCTCAATCTTTTCACTTATTTTTACAGATGGTGATATTAAGTGAATAACTAAGATTTTAAGTGAATAGGAAGTTAGAGATAAAACCAATGCCAAAACGAGATGTCCTGATTCTCATTATATTACAGATTTTTTTTCATGATATCCTGCTTATTCAACAGAAGTAATACTAAGCAAGAAGTAAGTTATTTCTGGGAAGAAATACTGAATCATTTCAATGATCATGAAGGTGCTACTCAGTTATATATGAGTCCTTCTCCTCCTCCTAAACAAAAATATCCAGATATTTTTTTGCCTAATTCTATTCCTCCAAGTCTCAGTGGGCAGGAATAATTCTACAGAGGCAAGTGACAAAGGGTCAGGAGGTCACATGGAGTTTAACTTTATGCACTCATTCGGCAGCCATTTCCTTCCTTACCTTAAACTTGTCAACTTCAGCTTTTGAACATGTTGCATGGTATGACAGCACCTGATGCAGAAGAAAAAAAATTTTTAATAACTAGATATGATTAGATTTTCTGAAGTTCCCTTGGCTTAAAAATAAGCTTTGCTCGTGTATATCACCTTGATTTAACAGTGGATTTTAATGTATGACAAAAAATAACATGCCTGATAATAGCTGGTGGCATAGATCCCACATTAAAGGCTATTCTATGCCAAGATTTTTCTATAGGTAGTTTTATCTAAAGGGACATGATATGGCTAAGGACCACAGTTCCCAAAGTATGTGTAGACTTGTCCTGGGAAATGCTCTGAAAATAAATTGAAAGGTGGTGTACATATGTGTGCACATGTGTGTCCTGTGGCAGATACCATAGTTTGCTAATTCAACTTCCACTCCTTTGCCATTCTCACTTGCCTGCTTTTATTATATAAGAAAGACTGTTTTGTTATATATTTGGGACCCTTTTTGTAGGAGGATTACTCCTTGCCTTATTGACATCAGCCTTGGCACACACTTTGTTTTGGTCAATGGAATGTGGAAGAACAAATGCCACTTTTGAGCAGCGTCTTTAAGAGCAAGCACATGGTTTCACCGTCTCCCTTTTCCCTCCACCATGGAAAGGATGTGACCTGAGAGGATCTGATCCTTCAGCCTGCACCCCCAAATAAAGAAGACATATTGAGCAAAGCTGTAGCCAACCTGCATCTGACGACATGTCAAGCGAGCAAGATAGCAGCCTATGTGGTTTATCACCATATCACAACTTACAGAGGCTTAGAGGCAAAACACTCAATTCACAGTGTCCCTGCTGTAGCTGGGGGTGGGCATGTGGTTGGTCACATGACACTGCTTGCTCAATGAATTATGAGTGGGAGCACTGGGGCTTCCTCTTTCCTTTTATTTCCTCTTTGGAACACAGCTGGAAAGCCTAGAGGTGTATAAAAATCTGGTGGCTATGAGTGAATGCCAGCTTGTTATGGATAGGAGAGCAGAAAGGGAAAGAGAAAGGAGCCTGACCCTGGGCTGCCCCACCCCAGACTTCCTGTTCTGTGGGACAAACAAATACACATTTGTTTAAGACAGTATTGGTATAAGGCATATATACAGACATAGGCACACTCACACATATATAGATCGTGTACATGTTCTATGGTTTATGCTACAAGATAAATTCTTAATCTATACAAACCTCAAACAAATAAGTCTGGGAAATGCTAAATCCTTCTTCACCTACCAAACTTAGAGAATCATAATGGGCATCCAAAAATAAAATAACACGTATTATTTTGTTAAACTCAGCAGTTCCCAAAAGTAATTGGCCACAGAACTCCCTTTTGGGTAACATATAATCAGGTAACATTCCAACCTAATAACTTATTGACTAAGAACTTCAATAAGCACGGACTCAAGGCTGCACTGTTTGTGTGATGAGCAGGGCCACAATGGAGGCAGGGTGTCAGAATGGTTAGATCACAGCCTCCAAAGCCAGACTGCTAAGGATGTCTCCATTCTCGAGTTCTGGGAGTGTGGACAAGTGACTTAATCTCTTTGGCTCTCATTTGTAAAATGGCATAACAGTAATTATATATAGGCATCTCTAGCTTAACAGCAGTCATCTAAACTTGAAAATCAGAGGTTCCACTAACAGGGGCCTATTTTCCATAACTTTTAATTGGAAAAATTATAATGCACTATCGGACCTGCAACAACGTTCTAAAACAGAACTAAAGCACAGTAAAATTCATAGGTATCTATAAAACAAAAAATTGTGTGATTTAAAGTGTTGCTCTCTGATCATAATTAATATAGCTATTAATAAAAGGTTTCTTTGTATTAAGTTATATTTTCTCTTCCATAGTAAACATTTTTCTTGCTGACTTTACTTCTCTTTCCAGTTTTCTCAACCCTTTTTTGCCTTTGGGAGGGGACTCAAAAAATGTTGTACTGAGAAATAATTATGTTCTATGAGGTTTGGTTATTAAAAATGAAGAGATTCTTTGCTGAGGGAATATTTACCATGGAGATATCCTGTGCAGTGGGCCTATACCTCACAGACTTCTTAGATTAAATGCAGTTATACATGTTGAATGCCTGGCACACAAATATCCAACTTACATTAATTGTATTATTATTCAATTAAAATTCTACCATGTAAATTTGGCAGGATATGATGTTATTATATTATCTTCACTGTCTCATAAAAATAATAGGTGTTTTCAATGCAAAAAGAACTGAATAGACTTTGCTCTTCTGGTTCAGTTTTACTGTAGCAAAATTTAATTTGACTGTCATTTTACTAAAATTTCTTGCTGTTTACAAATCTATTCAGATTCAAGCTTCGAAATTATCTTTAAAAAAAAAACCCACAGAAACTTAAGCTGCAATTTAAAATTTTTGCCACCAGGTGGTGTTAGTCAGGCTTTTAGTATGCAGAGCATACTCGCCCCTGCCCAAACTCCTTGGTTAAATCAACTCTGCCCACTTTCTTAAAAAAAAAAAAAAAAAAAAAAAGCCATTAACTCCACTAAATTGAAACTATTTGAATCAGTGAAGCAGGCAATTATTACAGATTAAGACTTTTTGCTAATTTAAAATTATAGTAGTTTCTTTTGTTTGTTATTGAGTTGTGGGAGTGCCTCATAAAATTTGGATTTATGTCCTCTGTCAGATGTATGCGTCATAAATATTATCCCCAGTCTATAAATTGTCTATAATTAATTTTCTTTTAATGTAATGCACTTTTTAATAAATAGAAGTTTTACATTTTGATAAAGTGCATTCTGTCAATTTTTTAAATTGTTATGATTTCACTATCTTTTCCAAGAAATTTTCCTACCCCCAAGTTGTGAATACATATCTAATGCTATCTTCCAGACACATCATAGTTTTATCTTTTATGTTTACGTCTATGATATATATGACTTTAAATTTATGTAGCGTTTAAGAATAAGACTTTAATGAAACAAATACCTTGTTTACTTTCTTATGAATTTTAAACTTCTTGGGCCATAACTTAGAGCCCTTTTGGATTTCACCCTTTATTTATTCTGCCTAATTTAATGATAAGGAAGATTTTATCACTTGAATCTTTTGGTTTTGAGAGTTGCTTTTTCCTTTTGTAGGACTCTGAGAACCAGTAAACGGGCAGCTAGCAAAGTGGCCTACTGAAGAATCTTTCAAGAAGAACCTTTTCCCAAAAGATCACAGCCCTATGTGGATAAGCAGGGAGGGAAAATCAGCCAATAACAGCACATTGTTCTGCAGGACTGGTCCACTTTGGGAGGATGGCAGCACTGTCCCCTCTAAGAATCCCAACAAGCCAGAGGAGCAGATTCTTTAGGAAAATGGGACCCCTACGGCTTGCTTAAGAGTACTCTTATTTTTTTCTTCCAAGCAGTTCCTGTTGTTTGGTCCTAAAGGATTTCCTGGGATTCCTTCGGAAAGGTGGCAGAGCCCTTTTGTTCCCGTTTGCCCTCAGGGTTTGCAGGTTTTACACACCTAGCACAGCAACGAGGGACCTGGTTTCATGTATGCCTTCAAGTTAGCCATCACTCAATTCTTAATAGGTATAAATACTCAACATGCTTAGTTCTTACTTAGCTTCTAGTTTCTTATTGAAAAGCCTGTGATCAAATGTAATCACCTCACTAACATTAACAAACATCTACAAAGACTGTGACAACTTCCAAATTTAGCCCTGACCATGTAGGACTTCTCCCCGTCGCCTGTGGTCATGTATCATGTCCCATTCATTCCTCATCTGCATCAGGTTCATTTCTGCCCCCGCCACTCCACTCTTACAGCCTGTGTCAAAATGTTTGATTTTTTGCTGCCAAGTCCATTGACAAATCTGCAACTACCTTTTGCAGTGGTATTGGACCCCAGGGATCACTCCTTCCTTTTTGAAGTCTCCTCTCTGAACTTTCTGATGCCACACTATTTTGGTCTTCATCCTATTTCTCTGGCTGACCCTTCTGTTTTCTTTGTTGGTCCCTCCTCCTCTAACTAAACTAACTCTAAATGTGGTAGTTTGCTAGACTTAATCTTTCATTCAGTAATGCCATATGCTCCCATGGTTTTATATACCATCACTGTGCTGACAACTTCCAAATTTAGCCCTAACCTCTCCTTGAGCTTCACACTCACATACATCTGCCTATATTACTAACTTCCTACTTGGTCAACTCACTGGCATCTCAAATTTAACCTGCCAAAATACACATGCTGGTTGGGCATGGTGGCACATGCCTGTAATCCCAGCACTTTGGGAGACTGAGGTGAGAGAGACTAGGAGTTCAAGACCAGCCCAGGCAATAGAGTGAGACCCCCCAACTCTACAAAAAAAATAAAAAATTTAGCTGAGCGTGGTGGTGCATGCCTATAGTTCCAGCTACTTGGGAGGCTGATGCAAGAAGGATTGCTTGAGCCCAGAAGTTGGAGGCTTTGGTAAGCTGTGATCATGCCGCTGCATTCCAGCCTGGGTAGCAGGGTGAAATGCTGACTCAAAAAATAAAATAAAATAGACTAGGTCTGGGAAGATGGTGATGGAGCCAGGTGGACTATGTGAGTCCCTGTGTGAGTGAGTGAGTGAGTGTATGGACAATTTTGGTATGTGTCTGTAAGTGGGCATGTGAGTAACTGACGGACTGGGGACTTGGGAGCAAGTGGCCAGAGCTCTCCTGGTGAAGTGGCTGGTGCCACAGCTGCTTTGCTTGAACCCTAGCACTTCCCAGGGTACAGAAGCTGAGTGCCATGTTTTAAAAATCAGCAAAGCCCTTCCTGGGAAGAAGCTGTCAGGAGTGACTGCCAGCTCCAGGCTCTGCCTCACCACCACAGTGCCTGGCCGGAAACTGGCAGCAAAGACTATGGAGAGTGCATCAGGGGAGCCAGAGGCGGAGCCCCACTGGAGAAGATGAAATAGACAACCTGCCACCATCTTGAAAACTGGACAGGGAAGTACTCCAGCTTGCTCACCATGGAGCGACAGAACTGATCTCTGTGACTGGTGGGTTAATTACTCAGGGGTTGATCATGACTCAGAGGGAATATCCTGAAAGCACAAACTCCGGAGGGACAGACGAGTGCTGAGTCCCACCTCCTATCCTGATTCAGCCGTGGAACAAAGGGTGACACCAGAAAAGGATGAGGAAGATCAGCAGTGAGTCCAGGGCTGACCCAACCCCTTGCACCCCAACAATCCTCTGAACATCAGACCCACACAGCTGGGGCACAAAACTGACAGGAACAAAACCAGGCAGAGCCTGGACATCAGCCACAATCTACTCCAGGATAAGCCTGGCTAGGAGAACCCCCACGCCTCTCCCCCTCCTCTCTCACCCCACCAGTACCTGGGGAGGAGACAACTCCACACCTCCCCATCAGAGGGGATCTCCTTGACCATAAGAGAGTGGGAGGGGGGGACTAAAGCCCCACCCACCCCACCACCTCCTCTGCCTTCCCTGGGCCATGTGCTGGGGAGATTGTGAATGTGATCATGGCTCCACAGGAGACAGCAGAGGGGAACAGTTACAGCATCTGCCACAAGAGGACATGTTTTTTTAAAAACAATTTTCTTTTTCTTCTTTTTTCTTTGTGCATGAATGTGTATGTGAGGGTTTGATTTGCATTCTGCCCCAAACTCTTTTTCATTTTTTTCTTTCTTCTCTCATTTTTGTTTCAGTGTGTACATGAATGAGTATTCATCTTTCAGTTTATTTTCTTCTCTTTTTTTAGTTTAATGTGTGTGTGAATGTACGTGAGGGTTCAATTTGCATTCCCTTTTTTCTCTTTTCTTTTTTCTTCTTTAATTTTGTGTTGTGTTGTGTTGTGTGTGTGTGTGTGTAATTATTTCTTGCTTTTGTTTCTGCTTTTGTTTTTCGGTGGGTTTTTTGTTTTGTTTTGCTTTAGTTTTTGTCCATTCTACTTCATTCTATTTTTCTATGTTCTCCTCATTGCTGTTACTTTATCTTAGACTAGGGGATATACACACATGCCCATTGCACCATCATATAGAGTGGTGGTGGGGAGTGGGTCTCAGGGACCCCATACCCCTGTCAGTGAACATTGTGATTTGCAAGTAGTTTCTGAATCCTAGCTCCCAATCCTCCCCTTTATTCGACTCTCAAAACTACAAGAGACAGTAAAGCTTCCCACTCTCAACCCTGTTTCAAAATAGAACAAATTCAGAGCCCTGAACAGGGAAGAATAGAGGGCTGAGCAAACATCAGAAGTAAAAGTCTCTCCCATGGTCACTGAATAATGCAATTAAAGAGCAAATAAAAAGGTCTGTCACAAATGAGGAAAAATCAATGGAAGAACACAGGTCATTTCCAGTGTATAAAAAGAAAACGCCTGAAAAATCAGACCTCAGAACCCAAACAATGGAAGTCATCAATGACTGGCCCAAGAATACAACAGGGATTAGGGAATGGACAGAATGAGTGAATAAGACTAAAGAAAGACAAGATGCAACACTGAAAGAACTTGTAAAAGAGATTTTGGCCATAAAAACTTCATCCAGGAAATAAATAACAAGATGACAAGCATGGAGGCAGAATTAATCAAGCAGAAGAAAGAATCTCAGAACTTGAAGACCAAAACATGGAATGAATCTGATCTATAAAAAATATGGAAAGAAAACTCAGAAAGAACAAAGCCTCCAAGGGATATGTGATTCCATTAAGAGGCTGACCTACACCTGATTGGTATCCCAGACGAAGAAAGGGAAATAGAGAACACCTTGGAGCAAGTATTCAGGAGGTTATCCAAGAAAACTTTCCCCATCTCACCAGAGATGTGACCAACTAAGTACAAGTGATACAGAAACCCCCCACGAGACATCAAATGAGAGCAACTCCTAGACACATAGTAATTCACCTACACAAAGTAGGTACAAAAGAAAAAATACTAAAGACAGCAAGACAGTAAGGTTATACTGCCTACCAGGGAAGACCTATCAGAATAGCAGCAGACCGATCAGCAGAAATACTACAAGCTAGAAAGTACTGAAGTCCAATTTTCAAAGTCCTCAAAGATAAACAATTTCAATCAAGACTTTCCTACCCAGCCAAGCTCAGCTTCATCAGTAATGGAGAATTGAAATCCTTTCCAGACATTCAATCCCTAAGAGACTATGCAGTTTCCAGGCCAGCTCTACAGGAGATGCTAAAAGGTATTAAGCGCAGAAGAAAGAAAAAAAAAAAAAAAAGAATGACCACACATTTCTCAAGAGAAAAGGATAACACAGAATCAACAGAGAATACATTGCAACTGTCAGTTTGAAAATACACACATGCATCAACCCCAAAGCTAAAAGAAAACAAATAAAGAGAAAACTTTATAAGAACCTCGTGGCCAGGCTTGGTGGCTCAGCCTATAATCCCAGCACTTTGGGAGGCCAATGGGAGTGGATTGCCTGAGCCCACGGGTTCGAGATTCACCCAGGCAACTTGGTGAGACCTCATCTCTACAATAAATCAAAAATTAGCCGGGCATGGTAGCACACGCCTATAGTTCTGGCTACTTGGAAGGCTGAGGTGAAGGATCGCTGGAGCCTAGCAGGTTGAGGCTATGGTGGCCGGGAGCATGCCACTGCACTCCAGTCTGGGTGACGGAGTGAGACTCCAACTCAAAAAAAAAAAAAAAAAAAAAATCCTGATGGGAATAAACACATTTTAATAATAAGCCTGAACATAAATGGACTAAATACACCCCTGAAAAGACACAGAATGGCAAACTAGATTTAAAAATGACTCAGTAATTTGCTGCATCCATGAAACTCATCTCACCACAAAGGAAGCACACAACCTCAAAGTTAGAGGATGGAAATTGAATTTCCAGGTGAGTGGATCACAAAACAAAGCAGGAGTCATGATCTCAATATCATACAAAACAACCTGTAAGCTATCAAAAATTTTAAAAGATACAGAAGGACACTATATAATGATAAAAGGTTCAATCTGTCAACAAGAAATATCTACCCAACATAGGAACACCCGCATTTATAAAGGAACTACTAAGTAAACTAAAAAAAGATACTGACTCTAACACTATTATAGCTGGGGACTTAAATAACCCATTAACAACCCTAGATTGATCATTGAGGCAAAAAAATCAACAAAGAGATTCAGAATCTCAACTTGATGCTTGACCAAATGGACTTAATAGATACCTAAAGAACACTCCATCCAACAACCACAGAATATACATTCCACTCATCACCACATGGAACATACTCCAAGATTGACCACATCCTTTGCCATAAATCAAGCATAAACAGATTCCATAGGACCAGAATACTGCACCTTCTTAGACCACAGTGGAATAAACACAAATATCAACACCAACAAAATTCCCCCAAAACCCACAAAGACACGGATACAAAACAGCATGATGCTGAACAACTCCTGGGTCAACACAGAAATCAAAACAGAAATTAAGATTCCTGGAAACAAATGAAAGTGAATAAACATCTTACCAAAACCTTTGGGATGCCATAAATTCAGTTCTAAGAGAGGAATTCATGTCTCTACAAACACACATCAAGAAAATGGAAAGATCACAAGTAAACAGCCTAACAAATCACCTAAGGGAGCTGGAAAGACAAGATCACCTGTACCCTAACTTTAGCAGAAGAATCCAGACCACCAAAGTAAAAGCCCAAATAAGGGTCATAGAAGACAAAAGTATCATAGAAAAGATCAACAAAACAAAAAGCTGTTTCTTTGAAAGGATAAACAAGATAGATAAACCCCTGCCAGAATGACTAAGAAAAAGAGAGAAAAACACAATCAGAAACACAAAAGATCAAAACACAACTGACCTGAAGAAATACAAAAGATTATCAGAGATTTCTATGCACACCTATATGGAAACAAACTCCATAACCTAAATGAAATGGAGGATTTTCTGACACTACACAACCTCACAAGATTGAAACAAAAAGACATTGAGACACTAAATAGACCTCTCAAGGTTGAAACAAGAAGACATTGAGACACTAAATAAACAAATAACCCAGGAAATTGACTCTGTTATTTGAAAACTACCCACAAAAAACAAACAAAAAAAATCCAAAAGACAAAAAAACCCAAGACAAGATGACTTTCCAGCAGAATTCTACAAAACATTCAAGGAGTTGCTGATATCAAGCATATTAAAAGTATTCAAGTCAATTGAGAAAGATGGAATTCTCCCCAAATCATTTTATGAAGCTAACATCATACTAATACTCAAACCTGGTAAAGATCCAACAAGAAAAGAGAATTGCAGGTCAATATCCCTTATGAACATAGATGCAAAAATCCTCAACAAGATTCTAACAAATCAAATCCAACAACACATCTCAAAGATCATCCACCACGCCCAAGTAGGCTTCATTCCCGGGATGCTGGGCTGGTTCAACATCCACAAGATCATAAATATAATTAAATACATCAACAGATGTAAAAACAAGAACCACATGATTGTATCATTAAATGCAGGAAAAGCTTTTGATAAAATCCAGCATTCCTTTTTGAAAAAAACCCTTGAACATCTAGATATAGAGGGAACACCTCAAAATCATAAGAGCCATCTATGATAAACCCACAGCCAACATATTGCTAAATGGACAGAAACTGGAAGCATTTCTCCTGAAAACCTGAACAATCCAAGACTGCCCACTCTCATTCCTCCTGTTTAAAATTGTGTTGTAAGTCCTAGCTAGAGCAATTAGACAAGAGAAGGAAATTGGGGGTATCCAAAAGGAAGGGAGGAAGTTAAGTTATCCTTCTTTGTTGACAATATGATCCTATACCTTGAAAATCCAAGAGAATCTGTCAAAAACCTCCTTGTACTCATGAAGGACTTTGGAAAAGTCTTAGGGTACAAAATAAATGTGCAAGATAGTCGCATTTTTATACAACAAAAACAAACAGGCTGAAAAAACACATAAAAAGCACAATCCCATTCACAATAGCCAATACCTCAGCAACAAAAACTACAAAACACTGCTCAAGAAAATCCAAGAAGACACAAACAAATGGCAAAATATTCCATGTTCGTGGATAGGAAGAAACAACATTGTTAAGATGTCCATTCTACCAAAGACAATTTACAGAGTCAATGAATATCTCTTAAATTACCAACATCATTCTTCTCAGACATGAAAACGACAATGCAGAAATTCATATGGAAACATAAATGACCACAAATAGCCAAAACAAAAGAAACAAAGCCGGAGGTATCACACTTCCAGACTTTAAACTTTATTATAAGGCTACAATAACCAAAACAGCCTAGTATTGGTACAAGAACAGGCATATAGACCAATGGAACAGGATAGAGATTCTGGAAGCAAAACCTCAATTTGCCAACCAACTCAACTTCAACAAAGCCTTCACCATTAATCACTGGAGAGAGGAGAATCTCTTCAGTAAATGGTGCTGAGAAAACTGGCTGGCCACATGAAGAAGATTGAAACAGAACCCATACCCACCATACACAAAAATCAACTCTAAATGTATCAAAGACCTAAACATAAAACTTCAAACTATAAGAATCTTAGAAAATGCAGGAGACACCCTTACAGAAATCAGAGTAGGTAACCAATTCCTGATCGAAACCCCAGATATCCATGCTGTAAGAGATGAGACAGACAGATGATACTTCATTAAACTGAAAAGCTGCAAAGCAAAAGAAACTATCAAGACAGCAGGGAGTCAGTCCACAGAATGGGGAAAAAATAGTTGCCAACTGTATATGTGACAAAGGCCTAACATCCAGAGTCTACAAGGAATTCAAATGTGCTGAAAGAAAAAAAAAAAAAAGCCCCATTAAAAAGTGGGCAAAAGATGTGAATGGATACTTCTCAAAAGAAGATATACGGGCAGCCAACAGACACATGAAAAAGTGCTCAGCCTCACTCATCATCAGAGAAATGCAAATCAAAATCACACTGAGATACCAGCTAATCCCAGTAAGAATGGCCATCATTAATAAAACAAACAATAGATGCTGGCGAGGATGCGGAGAAAAGGGAATGCTTCTACGCTTCTGGTGGGAATGTAAACTAGTTCAACCTCTATGAAAAACAGTGTGGTGATCTCTAAAAGAACTAGAAATTGACCTTCCATATGACCCAGCAACCCTTCTACAGGGACTATTCCTGGAGGAACTCAAATCATTCTACAAAAAAGATATCTGCACACACATGTTTATTGCAGCACTATTCACAATAGCAAAAACATGAGACCATCTGTGTTGCCCATCAAAACTGGACTGGATTTTAAAAACTTGGTACAAATACACTATGAAATATTACGCAGTCATAAGAAGGACAAACATATGGACTTTGCAGCAACTTGGATGGATTTAGAGTCTATAATACTCAGTAATCTATTACAGAAACAGAGAACAGAGTACCATATGTTCTTACTCATAAGCAGACTCTGAACATTTACTGTAATACTATAAGAAAGGGATTAGCAGTAATGGGATACTGCCAGAGCGGGGTGAGGGGGGTACAACATCAATAAGGGTACCTGATCTCAAACCAGGCAAAGTGGGAACCAAAGGGAGGTCCAAACCTTACCTGTATGATGACCACTTGTATACCTAATCCTGAAATGTACCCCATTTCTATAAAATAAATATAAAATAAATACACATACTGATTTTCCCACATGTAGTAGACAGAATAATGCCTCCTCCACCCCAAGATGCTCATATCCTAATCCCTGGAATCTGTTAATATGATACCTTACAAGGCAGAATTAAGGTTACAGATGGAATTAAGACTAATCTGCTCACCTTGAGACAGAAATTATTTTGAATTATCTAGCTGGGCTTAATGTAATCACAGAGGTCTTTATAAGTGAAAGAAGGAGGCTGGAGAGTCAGAGCCAGAGTGATGCAGAGTGAGAAAGACTTGACCAACCACTGCTAACTTTGAAGGTGGAAGGGGGCCATGAGCCACAGAATGTAGGTGGGCTCTGGAAGGTGGAAAATGCAAGGAAGTGGCTTGCTCTCTAGAACCATCACATCTTGATTGTAACCCAGTGAGAACCATTCAGACAAGAATTGTAAGATAATAAATATGTGTTGTTTTAATCCACTAAGGTTGTAGTAGTTTGTTACAGCAGCAACAGGAAACTAATATGTCATGCAAACCCATTTCTCTTTCAGTCCCAGAACCCAAAGTACCATCCCATCCAATCAACTGTTTAAGGCAGAAATCTGAGGGTTATCTTTGATTTCTCTTTCTCTTCTTCTCTCATTGAATCCATCAGAATAACATGTCATTTCCACTCCTAAAGTTTGACTCTACCTCCGTGGTTACTATCCATGTTCAACCCACTATCATCTCTGACCTGGGCTTCCCTCCATTTCTACCCTGGCCCCCTCTCACCCCTGTGTTACATGTCAGCCAGAGTGATCTTCAGGAAGTATAAATCGTATCATGCCATCCCCCAGCTGAAATCTTAGAGTAGCTTCCCACTGCACTTTTGCCATGTTTCCTTCATTGGCGTCCACAGATTTGTTATTGATCTCAGGTTCATAGGGTTAAATACAAATCCTGAACACTGACTTGACTGATCCTGCACTGTCTAGATGTTGGCACACTCTCAAATTGCATTTCTTGCGGTCTAGGTTCTATCTTCAACACACTTTAGCCACATTCACCTCCTTTTGGTTCTTCTAGACAACAAGCTCTCGTCTGCCTCAGAGCTTCCTCACTTCCCTAAGCTCCATGAAAAACCACCTCCTCAACCATTGTTCCCTGAGTTAGCAGACTGTTTCCTTTATATCACTTATCACAACTGGAGTTATTTGTTAGCTTGCTTATCATCTGCCTCCCCCACCAGACTGTAAGCACCATAAAGGCAAGGATTTGATGTAATTTTGGTTATAGACAGGATATGCTGTCTCTGGGAGTGTGCCTAATACTTAGTTGGCAGTTAGTAAATATTTGATAAATCAAAGAATAATTTTTTAAAAAAATGACCTCAAAAGAATTTCTCCATTTTCTATATGCCTCACTGTTTGTATTATTAGTGGCCTGAACTGGTGTCTTTTTCTCAAGGAAATCATGATATACCTTAGAATGAACATAAATCGATCAGTGTAGGTAAGGTTGCCAGATTTAGAAAATAAAAATACAGAACACCCAGTCAAATCTGAATTTCAGATCAGCAATAAATATTTGCACTATTTAGGGCATATGTATACTAACAAAATGATTGGTTGTTAATCTGAAATTCAGATTTACTTAGGTGTCCTATATTTTATCTGGCAATTTTCTTTCTACTTGCTGCAAATTAAGAAGACTGGAAACAGCCAGACTCGGTGGCTCAGTCTGTAATCCCGCGCCTTTGGGAGGCTGAGGTGAGTGGATTGCCTGAGTTCGCTGGCTCAAGACCCGCCTGGGCAACTTGGCGAGACCTCATCGCTACAATAAATCAAAAAAACTAGCCGGGCATGACAGTGCGCGCCTGTAGTTCCAGCTACTTGGAAGGCTGAGGCGGAAGGATCGCCGGAGCCCAGCAGATCGAGGCTGCGGTGGCCGGGAGCGGCCACTGCACTCCAGTCTGGGCGACAGAGTGAAACTCCAAATCAAAAAAAAAAAAAAAAAAAAGAAGACTGGAAACATATTTGGGACACCCTAAGCCACATTCCAGGACACTGTAAACACCAGTTTCACTGTTTCTCCCTTCATCCCATCCCACGATACCTCCCAGTGATGTTTACTCAACAATATTTTATCTATCAAGCTTACTAAATGCCTCAAGACTGGAATATTTTCAGCAATGCTACTGTTGTGACCTGAATTGTGTCATATCCTTCCCAACTGCCCCACTGCCCTAATTTGTTTATTGAATTCCTAACCCCAGGACCTCAGAATGTGACTGTATTTGGAGATGGGAACTTTAAAGAGGTAAAATGAGGTCATACGGGTGGGCTCTAATCCAACATGACTGGTGTCCTTATAAGAAAGGGAGATTAGAATATAAATAACACAGAGGGAAGACCATGCAAGGATACAGCAGGAAGGCAGTTTTCTGCAAGCCAAGGAGAGGAAGACTTCAGAAGAAACCAGCCCTGTCTATACCTTGATACCTTGATTTTGTATTTCTAGTCTCAGAACTGTGAGAAAATAAATATCTGTGTTTAAGCTACCCAGTCTGTGGTATTTTGTTATGTTATGGGAGCACTAGCAAACTAATACATACAGCCACATAACTTTATTAAACTATGATCGGTGACAAATCTATGGATGTCATTGAAGGAAATATAACAAAAATAATTTCTAATTATTTTTAGCATAGTTAGTCTTCAAAAGAGAATCATTACTGTTTGTATATATAAATATTATATGGTATAGATAAGGTCTAAAAATCAGGCAAATTTCCATAGTTCAGGATAAAACTTAATAAATTAAAGATTCAAATAATTTTTAACTACTATTGTCCCACATTCCTGAATTAAAGATTCCTCCACAATTCCAGACTACATAAATATTATAAGCTCTCTGAATTTTCTTTTTTCTTTTTTTTTTTTTTGAGATTGCATGATTAAAAAATTTTTTTTGTTTTAAAGATGTGGGGTACAATTCAGGGTTAGGTATACAAATGTCCACCATGCAGGTACCCTTGAATATTCTAAGATATACATTTCATAGCGAGTATCTAGGCACACCTTCCATTGTTGGATAATAATATATTTGATTGAGTAAAAAAATACTTAAGTGGATGTATTGTAATAGTTTTGAAGAAAGAAGCATTTGTAAAATGTGAGTGTATATACTATATTTCTCTATAAAAAATATCGTTAGGTTATGAGAGTTTAGCCATAACATACACACTAGTTAATTTTTTTGACGGTTACATAAAATTTGTATAAAGCATGTATACAAAAGTAAACATTTGATTCACAGAAAACTTGATGAGCATTAAACTGTCATAAGAAAATTTATGTGCCAGATAGATTTATCTTTATCAGCATTAGTTTAGAAAATATTTTAAGTTAAAACTAGCAGCTCAGTTTTGTTGGTGAGCTCTGACTTAAGAAATCTTTACAGTTTCTAAAATAAATCACCGCTGCACAACCCTACCAACTTCAATTAACTTTTGGATTGAACTTGCTCCTAGCAAAACACAGGAAAAAAGCAAGATAAAGCAATTCTCAAACTCATGAAAGACTTAGGAAAGAAGCCACAGATTTCATGAGTTTGCAATGGATCAAACCTTGCCCTCCTCTGCATTCCCCTCCCCGCCCCCAGGTCAAAGGCTTGTCTTGTAATCCCAGAACTGCCCCGGAGTAGTTAAGGGCAGATCTCTCACACCAATTGTATTGTGTGTTGATCTGGGCAGCAAGTTGCTACTGAATGAGAAAAGAACCATTACAGAAACCAGCTGAGAGGAACACAAATGTAAAGAATCACTTAACAGAGCGACAGAATAGAGGTCCTACTGAGAACTCAGACTGGCTGTCTGGGCAGAGAAAAGGTCTGCATGCTCTTTACTGACAAGTTTATAGCTCTGGTGGCAAAGTGGCACTTGGTGGCATTTGGAAACTAAACCGATGGCTGACTTAAGCTAAGCCAAACTGAAGTCAAATCTCAAAAACTTCACATTGATGAACTCCAAAGAAATAAAGAAGCTTTGCTATCCGCAGTAGTTCTCCAGTCAAGAAAGGTGACAAACCATAAGGAATGAAAAGTCAGTTTACTTGGAATGACCTGACAGAAGTGTCATCTACCTATGTGAAGAACTGCACTCAAGGATTTCTTAACAAGATGATGACAGGATTCAAAGACATGGCAACTGAAGGGATGCGTCAAAACTGAGAAATCATCAGTTTCTATTGTCAAATATTTAAGAAACTGTCTGTTGTATAACAGAATGAAGTGTTCAAGAAGGTACTTCAGATAACTATGCTCACTATGTGATCTGTTATCACAACATTCAGAAGCTGTCATAAAAAATATTTTAAAAAAATCTAAGAAGAACTTAAACCTTTTGAATTTAAAGTAGAATAAAAGAAGCCTGTTGAACCTGGGGTAATAAATAAAATACAGGCATACTTTGGAGAGATTAAGGTTTTGGTTCTAGACTACCACAATAAAGTGAATATTGCAACAAAGTGAGTCACGTAAATTTTTTGGTTTCCCAGTGCATATAAAAATTATGTTTGTTCTATACTATAGTCTATTGAGTGTGCCACACCATTATGTTTAAAACATGTGCATACTTTAATTTAAACACTTTATTACTGCAAAATGCTCCTGATCATCTGAGCCACCAGCAAGTTATACTCTTTTTGCAGGTGGAGGGTCTTACCTTGATATTGGTGACTGCTGACTGATCTGGATGGTGGGTGCTGAAGGTCGGGGTGGTTGTAACAATTTCGTAAATTAAGACAACAATGACGTTTTCTTATTGTTTCATTCTTTCTTTCATTTCTCTGTAGCATGTAATGCTGTTTGACAACATTTTACCTACAGAACTTCCTTCAAAATTAGAGTCAATCCTCCCTCTTAAGCCCTGCCACTGCATTGTCAGCTAAGTTTTTGTAATATCTAAATCTTTTTTTTTTTTTTATCATTTCAACAATGTTCACAGCATTTTCACCAGGTGTAGATTTCATCTCAAGAAAACTCTTTCTTTGCTCACCCATTGGAAGCAACTCCTCATCTATTCATGAGATTGCAGTTATGCAGTCACATCTTCAGGCTCTACTTCTAAATTCTAGTTCTCCTGCTATTTCTACCACATCTGCAGTTACTTCCTCCACTGAAGTCGAGAACCCTCAAAGTCATCCATGAGGGTTGGAATCAGCTTCTTCCAAACTCTTGTAAATGTCGATATTTTGGCCTCCTCCCATGAATCACAAATGTTCTTAATAATATCTGGAATCGTGAATCATGTCCAGAATGTTTTCAATTTACTTTGCCCAAATCTATCAGAAAGCTCACTATCTATGGCCTTATAAGATGTATTTCTTAAATAATAAGACTTGAAAGTCAAAATTACTCCTTGATCCATAGGCTGCAGGATGGATATTGTGTTATCATGCATGAAAACAACATTAATCTCCTTGCGCATCTCCATCAGAGCATTTGAGTGACCAGATGCATTGTCAATGAGCAGTAATACTTTAAGAGGAATCTTTTTCTGAGGAGTAAGTCTCCACAGCGGTCTTAAAATATTCAGTAAACCATGCTATTAACAGATGGGTTGTCATTCAGGCTTTGCTATTCCACTTACAGAGCACAGAGAGTAGATTTAGCAAAATTCCTAAGAGCCCCAGGATTTTCAGAATGGTATATAAACATTGGCTTCTATTAAAGTCACTAGCTGCATTAGCTCTTAACAAGAGAGTATGCCTGTCCTTTGAGGCTTTGAAGTCAGGCATTGACTTCTCTCCAGTTATGAAAGTCCTAGATGGCATCCTTCTCCAATAGAAGACTGTTTAGTCTACATTGAAAATCTAATGTTTAGTGTAGTCATTTTCATCAATGATCCTAGCTATATATTCTGGAGAACTTGCTGCAGATTCTACAGCAGCACTTCTTGCTTCACCTTACACTTCTATGTTATGGGAGCAACTTCTTCTCTGAAACCTCACGAACCAACATTTACTAGCTTTTCTAGTAACTTCTGCACCTCTCTATGCCTTCCTAGATTTGAATTGAATTAGGGCCTTGCTCTGGATTAGGTTTTGGTATAAGAGAATGTTGTGGTTCATTTGATGTTCTATCCAGACCACTGAAACTTTTTCCACATCAGCAGTAAACCTTAGCTTTCTTATCATTAATGCATTCAGTGGAGTGGTACTTTTAATTTCCTTCAAGAACTTCTTTGCATTCATAACTAGCTAACTTTTTGGTGCAAGAGGTTTATCTCAGTCTTAGACATGCCTTCCTCATTAAGTTTAATCATTTCTAGCTTTCTATTTAAAATGAGAGATGTGCAATTATTTCTTTTATATAAACATTTAAAGATCACTGTAGGGTTATTAATTGGCCTAATTTCAAGATTTTGAATCAGGTAACAGGGAAGCCCAAGAAAAGGAAAACATAGGAACAGATGAGTGGGGGAGCAGTCAGAGCCCACAGAACACTTATCAAATAAGTTTGTCATCTTATATGAGCACAGTTCATGGTGCTCCAAAACAATTACAATAGTAACATCAAAAAATCACTGTTCACAGATCACTATAACAAATATAATAATAATGAAAAGTCTAAAATGATGCAAGAATTATTCAAATGTGACAAAGAGACACAAAGTGAGCACATGCTGTTGGAAAAATGGCACCAATAGGGTTGCTTGAACAAGGTTGCAATAAACCTTCAATTTATAAAACATGCAATATCTGTGAAGCAAAATAAAGCAGAGTGAAATAAAATAAGGGATGCCTGTAGTGAGCCAATTGAATGACTTCAGGATCAGCTGTTTTTTAGCTACTTCCTTCAGGAAAGAAGAGCCACACTTGTAGTTAATATCAGCATGTATTTGTGGGTACTTACTATGTGTAAGACATTGTGGTAAACACTTTGGGTTTTTCCCATCCTGGCAAATGTATATATTTTTTTAGTTGGAGTCTCACTCTGTCACCCAGCCTAGAGTACAGTGACATGATCACAGCTCACTGCAGTTTCAACTTCCTGGGTTCAGATGATCTTTCCGCCTCAGCCTCCTAAGTAGTTGGGACTATAGGCGTGCACCAACATGCCTGTATAATTATTTTTATTTTTTATAGAGACTATGCTGCCCAGGCTGGTCTCAAACTCCTGGCCTCAAGGGATCCTCTAGCCTCGGTCCCCCAAAGTTATGGAATGACAGGTGTGAGCTATCACTTCCAGCTAATCCTGGCAAATACATTTTATTTGGGGCCTCAATTTTATTTGATTGCTAGTAGTTGTAGGAAGCACTGTGCTGAAAATGATTGCTATAGCTTAAGGAACTCAGTAGGATGATGTGCTGTGATTGATTAGCAATGTCTACCACAGACACTGGGAGGGAAGAGTGGTTTTATATGCAATCACTGAAAACATAAAAATATAAAAAATGACCCTTTGGATCAAAGCCATTCAGTCCAGGACTCTGCTGATGAAAGAGATGTAAAGATATATTTTGAGAAAATTGTGAATGTCTAAATTTAAATGATTAGGGATATACCTAAAACATAGATGTAATTTTGATGTTGATTTTTAATTTCATTTTATATTAGGCAGAATTTGTTCTTGCAAAAAGCCTATTAGCTCTGTGATATAGAAAACAATGAATTTCTCAGGTAAGAGGCAAAAAGGTCTTCATTTACTAGTAGAGCAAACTAGTCAAGGGTGCAAGAAACTGCAATTACAGGAAAGTACTAAGTTCTTGCTGGGTCTGTCTCACTGGGTACTTACTTAAAATAATAGTTTTAGTTTTGAAAAAAACAGGCCCTAAATTTAGACTGAAACAGGAAGAAAGTAAAAGCACCTACCAAATTGTATTCAGGAGGATGAGAGTAAAGGGAGCTTTCCAAAGAGCTTGGTGGACTAAAATCTACTTTCACAATAATTTCCCTCAAGAAGCTTAACTTCTAGGTCAATGTGAGACTTTGAGGCTGAATTCTCTCTTAATTCAACTTCTGCACAGAATTGACATGCCATTTTTACATTTTGTTTCATTCAAAGGTATGAAGTCAACCTCCCCAGTGGTTTGAAAGAGCCCTCAATTTAGGATGAGGGAGGCATTTATCATTTATTCTCTGAAATCAATTAAACATTCTATGTCATTATCCAGATTAAAAACTTAATATTAGTAACTACTCTCCACTTCTCTCTTTCTTTCTGAAAAGACAAATAATGGAGTTACATCAAAACAAACAAATAAACAAACAAGTGCCTTCAAATGAATGTCTACTCCACCATTCTCAAAACATCATTTGATCAATGGGCATTTTACTGACTATTAACTTCATATAGTCTCCAACTCTATTCATTTTTCTGGCTTCTCTCCAATATAACTTTCTGTTTTCTCTCATCTTCCTCTATTTCCAGTGTAAAGTAACAAAATTCCATTTCTCAAACAGAATTGTTTTCCATTTGATTGCTGGAGGCGGTCACTATCTGTCTCCTCATTATCCGCACTATACCAAGAGGGTTTGTCAAGGAATTTCCCATAGAATTCCTTCCTTAGGAGGAACTCTGGGGCCTATGGTTAGATAACATTTTACTCACCTTGTTATACTTCAGAAGTCTTAAGTCATTCATTAGCTCAGAGGTTCTCAAACTTTAGCATGCATCAGAACTCAAATGGCTAGGACCTGCCTCCAGAGTTCCTGATTCCCTAGGTCTAGGGTAGGCCTGAGAATTTGCATTTCTAACAAGTTCCCAGGTGGTGCTCATGTTACTGATCTGGGGACAACACTGTTAGAACCAGTGGTTTAAACCCTGTCCACAGATCTCAGGTTCACAACTTCTGGATTAGAATGTTATATAGAAGATTATTGGCTGGATATTGGAGTGAACAGGGAGGAAAAAGACAAAGCTTGTCTGGGTCTTCTCCCAGATCCCAGTCTGATTTGAAGACCTTCGTTTAAGAGGACTGGAAATGTTTCTTAGCTTTATTTTACTGATTACCCTTTTCATGACTGGATTTCTTTTCATTTCTTAATTAGATTGAAATGAGAGATGAAAAAATGCTGTGAAATTAGTTTCAGTGAATATGTTTAGTGCCCTTTGACTTATGAAAGCAGTCTGATTAAGTTCCTGTTTCTCATTTTTTTCTTTTCTTTTCTTTTCTTTTTTTTTAAAGAGACAAGGTCTTGCTATGTTGCCCAGACTGGCCTCAAACTCCTAGACTCAAGCAATCCTCTCACCTCGGCCCCCTAAAGTGCTGGAATTACAAGCTTAAGTCACCATACCTGGCCCTAAATTCAAGTACTGTTTAAAATCAGATCAACTCTATGACTTTTTTTGGAGCATCAGAATTTATACCCTGAATTGCCATTGGCTTGGAGTATGACTTTTCATCTCCCCATCTGCAGGGGTCAGTAGTATTACTTGATTTTGCTTATGTGGATTAATTGCTTTATAGATGATCTATTGTAAGTGTTAAGACTGCCATTTCCTTTCATTTAGTCAAATCTTATTTTCACGTGTCACTGCTTAGAATGCCACCTTTGGGAGGCAGTATAGCTTGGTTTTTGAGCATAGAAGCTTTGGTGCCAGACTGCTGAGCCTACAATCCTGGCTTTACTCCCCTGTAACCTTGGCCTAATTACGTAACCTTTGCTTCAGTTTTCTCATCAGTAAAAGGTAAGGAATATCCACATTTTTCAATCACCTTCCACCTGCCAGGGCAAGTTACAGAGTTCCATTTGATCTCAGCAAAGTAAAGAAGGATAATACCACCACCATGGCCCAGAAAAGAGAGAAAGCCAGAAATAACTGGTGATGAGCACTAATGGTTGCCACAGTGGGTTGGACAATCGAAGAGTAAGTTGTGTTAGAATTGTGTTTTGCCTGAGCCCACGGGTTCGAGACCCATCTGGGCAGCGAGACCTCATCTCTACAATAAATCAACAAATCAGCCGGGCGTGGTAGCGCATGCCTGTAATTCTGGCTACTTGGAAGGCTGAGGCGGAAGGATCGCTGGAGCCCAGCAAGTCGAGGCTGCGGTGGCCGGGAGTAGCCACTGCACTCCAGTTTGGGTGACAGAGTGAGACTTTAACTCAAAAAAAAAAAAAAAAAAAAAAAGAATTGTGTTTAAAATCAGAGTAAGGCTGGACGAGGTGTCTCACACCTACAATCCCAGCACTTTGGAAGGCCATGGTAATAGGATTGCCTGAGTCCAGGGATTCGAGACCAGCCTGGGCAACGTGGTGAGACCTCATCTCTACAATAAATAAGAAAAATTAGCCAGCCGTGGTGGCACATGCCTGTAGTTCCAGCTACTTGGAAGACTGAGGAGGAAGGATCACCTCAGCCCAGCAGGAAGAGGCTGCAGTGACCATGTACTCCAGCCTGGGAGACAGAGTGAGACTCTGACGCGCACACACACACACACACACACACACACACACACACACACACACACACACAAAATCAGAGCAAACAAGTGCCACGTATGAACTCTATACATGAGCTTTGTGGCTTATTTGACTTTTAGTTACTTCTTGTTCCCTTTTTATGTTTTAGAGTCGTATTTGGTAGACAGAATCTCTAAGTCACTTGAGACAGGTAAGGGACCACTACTGTGGGACAGGGGCTTGAAGTCTCACATGGATAGATGCTCTTCTTAATATAGCAATATGTAAAATTAAACATGGGGTATTGTACATATAACCTTACAGCCCTTGTTGCATGCTTTCTCTCTGTGAGTTTTCCTCCCCCCTCCTTCTTCTCTCTCCGCTTCAGCAGCTGAAAAGGAACAGCAAGGAGGTAGGCCTTGAAGACATCTGAAAGACACTGACATCAGCAGGGACAGATGGAGATAGTTCTCAGGAAAGGAGTTGCCAAACTTGGCTGCACAGCACAGCTCCTGGTACAACTTCCCAACTTCCCTGCCTTGAGGAATGTGAATAGCAGAAAATTGCAAGCTTAAAGACTAATTTAGCAGAAGATGAGAAGACTGCTACATCCTGAGAACTTTTACAAAAACTTGCCCCTTTCTTTGTTCAGGGAGCAGCTTGGTCATCACTGGTCAATGCTGACTCCCTTTTTGCTCAAGTAGGAAGCCTCAATAAAGGTTTGTCTGTTTTTAGCTTTGGCTCAGTTTCATTTCTATCATTTCTGGGCTGAAAAAGGATTCATCAGCTGGTAACAAAGTGAGGTGATGATATATGCTTATTAAATATAGCACATATAGTATATGATTATTAAATATTATTGTTCTAAGTACATTTTGATACTTGTAGAAGAAAATTGTTATGAGTGAAGGATAATGATTGGCTTATTTCTGTTTCACATCTTTCAAGAAACGCTTAGTTATTAATTCAATGTCCTTAAGATGAAAGAAATAGCCTATTTCTTTTGAAAAAGTTGCATATGCTAATGATTCTTGTTATTTTTCTAAGTTTTTAGTGGTCTCTTATAAAGGGTCTCAGCCATTAACACTAACATTTAAAAGGTTTTTCTGATTAATTCTCAGTGTAATTCAACAAGACTCTATACATTTGCACAGTGAACTATAATTTATAACTGTTTTAAAATAAGTATTCCATTCCCACACTTGCATGACTTTCTTCATTCTGTTTTAAAGCGAGGCTGTTTTTCTTAATCATGTAGGTTATTACATGTATTAATGTTTCACAAATACTTTTCTAATGAACTCCTTGCTTACTTGTTTTTTTTGTTTGCTAATAATAACAGAGGCACACATAACATTCTTTTGGGTTAATTGAGCAACTTAGATTGGGTTTTGCTGTTTCTAAAACAACTTTAATATGTGCCAGTGGTTTTTTTCAAATCTATACTGTATATATCTAGAACTATTAGTGGTGTGAGTTCATTTAAGACTATACCTCTGAATAGCACATAATTAAATATTTATATATACTAATTTCCTATGCTTCTGCCCCCATGGCTTTTGCATAATCAACAGGGCTACCACTATGATTTGAGACATAGATACATTTCTTATTTACATTGGTTATGCAGGAGCACCATGGAGTGCTTTATGTCATGCAAAGCAGCGTAACTTTGATGAGAGCTCTCTCTGGAATAAAAAGAGTAAGGGGAAACAAGGTGTAATTTGGGCCACTGACAAATTGATGAGGGCCACAGGGATTGACTGGTCACTATAAGTGAAAATAAGACTACAAAGGGCAATTTCCAGTTGTCTAGACTAAGGTTGGTGGCCATGAAGATCATATTCGATTTGAATAAGTCAAAGAATAGCATGAATGCAGTTTGGGGTGTGCTAATAAATGAACCATTTATTGATTCAAGATATATCTGTTAAGAGTATAACTTGTGCCAAGCACTGTGCAGATACTAAATAGGCAAACAAACACACTGAAATAATTTCTAGCTGTACTTGGTGGCTCAGTCTGTAATCCTGCGCCTTTGGGAGGCTGAGGTGAGTGGATTGCCTGAGCCCACGGGTTCGAGACACACCTGGGCAACTTGGCAAGACCTCATCTCTACAATAAATCAAAAATTAGCCGGGCGTGGTAGTGCACGCCTGTAGTTCCAGCTACTTGAAAGGCTGAGGTGGAAGTATCTCCGGAGCCCAGCAGGTCGAGGCTGCAGTGGCCTGGAGCAGCCACTGCACTCCAGTCTGGGTGATAGAGTGAGACTCCAACTCAAAAAAAAAAAAAAAAAAGAAATAATTTCTACAAAGTCAAGTAGCAAAGTGCTGAAAGAGACCATGTGGAAAGATAGCAGGAAAGTTGGTTAGGCATGGCCTCTTTGGGAAGGTGATATTTAAACAGACCTGGAAAACGATAAGAAACCAGCCAGGCCAAGGGGTAGAGCAAGAACATTGGGTAGAAGCAGCAGTCACCTTGGAGTGGTGTAAGGGCATGTTTGGGACAGGGGAGAGCTGAGATGAAGGGGGAGAGCTGGACAGAGGCCAAGTCATTCAGGTGCTTGGAGGCCAACGAAGGACTTTATTAGAGTCCATGGGAAACCACTGAAGGGTTTTAAGCAAGAGGCTGACATCGTCTGGTTCGTTTTTCAGTCATTGTGACCTTGGAAGCCCCTAGGTATCCCTCTTTAATTATACTCTGAGATGACCACCACTCTTGACTTTTGTGACTTTCATTCCCTTGGTATAGTACTCAGTTTTGCCTGTTCTTGAACTTACATAAACAGACTACCATGACATGGAGATCATGGCACTGGTTGTGGATAGGGTGGATTGAACATGGACAAGAGTGGATGTGGGAAAGAGACAACAATAGCTGGACTGGGATGGTAGAATGTAGATCCTGATCTGTGGAGACAACACACATGCATTTTTTAAAAAGGAGCCCACTCATGGAGGAAAGGACCAGGGCCACAGAAGTGCTAAGCTCAGAGTCCCAGTCCTTGCTGGCCATGGAGGGAGCCATACATCAGAGGTCCAGAAAAAGTGGGAAGAGAAGGGCATGTGAGGCTCATAGACAAGCAAACTAAGCCCATACAAAAGGGAGGCTCCTTCCCTCTGCTTACATGAGTACCTGGAGATCTGTTACCTACACTGCAATGGTACAGGGAGCAGGTGAGCCAACTTGGTCCCAAATCTAGTAATTAGAAGGAAGGGGAGGGGCTGAACCACTTTCTGGTTCATGGCTTGGCAGGACTGAAGTTGCTGATGGTGAATTTTATTACCTGAATCCAAGGCAGAGATGAGCAGTGTCTGGAAACACAATGCCTTGAAAGATTTCTTAACCAACGAATATTTAATGAGTATCAACTACTTTATTTTATTTTACTTTATTTTATCTTAGTTTATAAGTTGAAATCTCACTCTGTTGCCCAGGCTGGAGTGTGGTGGCACAATCACAGCTCACTATAGCCTCAATCTATAGATTCTTCTGCCTCTGCCTCCCAAATAACTAGGATGACAGGTGCATACCACCACACCCAGCTAATTTTCTTTTATTTCATTTTTTGTGGAGATGAGGTCTCACTATTTGCCCAGGCTGGTCTTGAATTCCTGGGCTCAAGTAATCCTCCTGCTTCAGCCTCCCAAAGTGCTGGTATTATAGGCATGAGCCACTATTCCCAGCTTTCAACTGTGTTTTAGAAACTGTTCTAGGTGCTAAGGATAAACCAGTGACAAAAAAGACAAAAATCCCCAACAACATGGAGCTTACGGTCTAGAGTTGAGAGAAAAGAAAAGCTAAGTAAGCAAGAGATAATATGTCAAGGAAGACGTGTGCTATGAAGAGAAGCTAGGTAAGGAAGAGAGGTTGCATGGGTGCTAGAGGAAAGCTTTGCAAATTTACATAGAACTGTCTGGGAAGGTGATACTGAATAGTGTAAATAAAGACCTGAAGTTGCAGAGGGACCAGGTCATGTGGATAACCAGGGGAGAGGGAGCAGGGTGCAAGTGCAAAGGACCTGTGGCAGGGATATGCTTAGCTTGTCCAAAAAGCAGGGAGGCCATTTGGGACAGAGTGAGTGGGGGGAAGAATAGCTAGAGATAGGAGAGGGGCCAACAATTAGACTGAAAGTTTTGGAAGCCATGATAATTTGGCTTTTGGTTAAAACAACTAACTGTAGACACTTGCTGGGGATAATAAAAAAAAATTCCCAGAAGCAGGCCCATTGATTGAGTCCACTGTGTTTGTGGCAGAAAGGGGGCTGGTAGCAGTTAAAAGAATTCCTTTTGAAAGTCAATCAGCAAGCTCTGAAGACCCACCAGGTCAGTTTTGTTTGAAAAAGCCAAATAGCCAGACTGATGGCTTTCATGAAAATGCAAGAGTGACTAATTCACAAACTTACCCAAATCCCCTCTTTATCAGTTTACAGTCCCTACTCACCCTACATTTCCTGGAACCATTTGTTCTTTGAAAATCTGATTTTGTTGAGTACAACCTTGTGAATTCCAAAGAAAATGTGTAATCGCTCAACACAACCCCCCTCCCTTGCCTAAACAAAGGTATAAGACCCCTCTCCTCCCTTTCTGGGGTGCTCGGTCTGGGAGTGTTAGCCTGCCGAGTCCACCAGCGTAAATAAAATTGCCACTTCCTGTAATAGTCTCGGTGTCACGACCTCTCTGTCTTCCCACTACATTATCTGGTGTGTTGGCCAGGAAAGGAGAGTTCGGAGACGGTGTGTTCCACCTCCTTTGTCGTCGGGGTACGATCCCCAGGGTGACAGGAGAGGCAATCTCACTTGGCGCACAATGGATCTCTTGATTCGTAGGAGGGAGGCCCCTCCCGGAGGAAATGGCTAGAGGAACAGGGACCCAAGAGGCAAGGAACTGGCATAAGGAGCACCACTGGACGGAAAGGGTAGGAACAAGGGCCTTTGCAGAGACCTGCCAGTAAGTGGCAGAAGGGGAGCTTGATCACCTTCTGGAGTCTGCAAGTAATCTCCAGACTGAAGGAAAGAACCGAAAGGCAGTGAAAGAAATGCTGCTTTGAGATGAAACCATTGACTCCTAGGAATTGGGTGGAGGGTTGGAGAATGTGCTGTGTGATTGTGTGTGAATGAGACGGACAGTGGAAGGGTTCTGAGCTGACCAAAGGGCAGAAGTGAGTGTTGAATCCCGATCTAAGCTGGTGGTGACCTCATTCAACTGAGGGCAGTCCCAACCCTGTCATAAGGTTGGTCCAGTTTGGGGGCTTATACCAACCTGCCAATTGCTAAGAGGTGTCTGAAATATCTCCGCGAGGAGTATGACTAGAGGAGGATGAAGTGACTGTTTATTCCATATCCCCCGATCCCTCATTTCCCTCATTTGTGTGTGCTTGTCATCTGTTAGGGGGAGGAAATGGGTGGAAACCAAAGTAAGAATAGCCCCCTTGATTGTCTGCTGAAGAACTTTGACAAATGTTTCTGTGAAGATGGTTATGGTGTCAAACTGTCTTGGAGAAAGCTCTGTACATTCTGTGAAGTAGATTGGCCCTCTTTTGAGGTTGGGTGGCTGCCAGAGGGATCCCTAGATAGAAAAACCATTAGGAAAGTACATAGAATTATAGCAGGAGAGCCAGGTCACTCAGACCAATTCCCTTACATCGACTGTTGGCAGGATGTGGTCCTTGCACGGCCCTCTTGGCTAAAAGCTTGCTGGGAAGACAATTGCAAAATTATGGTAGCCCTCAAAACAGCTAAGTCCAAGTGCACATCAGAATCTGATGAATTGGCTGACAAGTCAGTGCTGGCTAGTGAACCAGAAAACCCACCACCTTATTCTCCAATCTACCCACCATTGCCACCTGCTCTCACAGCACCAGCCACTGATCTCTTTTGGAGTGCACCCCTAAGCCTAGTTCTCTTCCCAAGCAAGCGAAGGCCATACCTGAACCACCAGTTCTGACTCCCCACACCCCACCCAGAAAGCAGCTGCCAGAATGCTTGTCTGACTTCACCTCAGGGGAGTGTCAGGGTGCTTTCCAGATGCCACTGAGGGAGGTTAGGGGACCTATTTATTATGATCAAGAAGGTCAGATCCAAGGTGGGCAACGTGTATTTGTGTACCAGCCTTTCACCACCATAGACCTCCTGAACTGGAGGAATCATACACCCTCCTTCATGGAAAAACCTCAGGCCATGATTGACTTAATGCAGTCCATTATCCAGACCCAGAGGCCAACCTGGGCAGACTGCCACCAACCCTTCCTGACCCTGTTCAATACTGAGGAGTGTCAGAGAATTGCACAGGGGGCTGTGAAATGGCTAGAGGAGCATGTCCCTGCTGGAGCACTCAATGCCCAGGCATATGCCCAAAATCAGTTCCCAGAGGAAGACCCCCAATGGGATCCCAACAGCACCCAAGGGCTGCAAATGCTTGAACGGTATCAAGAGGCCCTCCTAGGAGGCATGAGAGAAGGAGGAAAAAAGGCCATAAACATGAGCAAGGTCTCTGAGGTGTTCCAGGGAGCTGATGAGAGTCCGAGCCAATTCTATGAGAGACTCTGTGAAGCCTTTCAACTATACACACCCTTTGATCCAGAGGCAGCAGAAAATCAGTGTATGGTAAATGCAACTTTTGTTGGACAATCCCAGGGGATGTTCGGTGTAAGCTACAGAAACTAGAGGGCTTTGCTGGAATGAATGCCAGCCAGCTGCTAGAAGTTGCCACTAAAGTATTCATTAACCGAGATAAAGAGGCTCAGCAGGAGGCAGATTGAAGGCAGGAAAAGAAAATGGACATGCTTACTGCTACCATTGTGGGGTACCAGATAACAGGCCCACAGGGAGGAAGCAGAGGCAGAGGTCAGGGAAGAAGACAGCCAGGTCGGCAGTTTCCCAGAGTGGGGCCCAGAACGCCTCAGCCTGCCCAGGGATCTCTGAACTCCATCTATCAGCCCACACAAGGGACATCACGACCTCCTATAAAGTTAGGGAGGAACCAGTGTGCCTATTGTTGCCAGGAAGGTCACTGGAAAGGTGAATGCCCCCAACGAATGGCTGATGAGAAAGTCCAACAGGGAAGTGGCCCACAAGGCTCCATTTATCAACAGGACCCACCAGCTCCCAACGGCTTGATGGGCTTGGCCTCGATGGAAGGGCTGCAACAAGAATAGGCCAGACCGAGCTCCCTACTATCTTTAGGTCCCCAGGAGCCTATGGTCAGTATGACAGTAGGGGACCAACGTATGAACTTCATGGTCGACATGGGAGCTGAGCATTCCATGATCACCCAGCCTGTAGGTTCCTTCTCTCAAAAACAGGCTAATGTTATGGGAGTCTCTGGGTGTCAAGCCAAATATCCCTTTACAATGCCACGATGCTGCACAGTCAGCAGCCATGAGGTCATACAAGAGTTCCTGTATCTCTCAGATTGCCCCGTAGCCTTAATGGGGCGAGACCTCCTGGGGAAGCTTCGAGCTCAAATAACCTTTGACTCCCCTACTCATGTAACTCTGAGGTTAAGAGGCCCAGAGGCTAAAATTATGACCCTCACAATCCCCCGGGAAGAGGAATGGCGGCTCTATAGCTTGATGGAAGCCTCACAGAAATCCCCAGAGCTGCCGTTTCGAGTACCGGGAGTGTGGGCAGAGGACAATCCTTCAGGACTGGTAAAAAATATACCCCCTGTGGTTGTGGAATTAAAACCAGGGGGTGAACCAGTCCAGCAGAGGCAGTACTTCATCCCACGCAAAGCAGAAGTAGGAATCCATAAGCATTTGGAAAGGCTCTTGCATTGTGGAATCCTCCGGGTTTGTCAGTCTGCTTAGAATATGCCTCTGTTGCTGGTGCAGAAGCCAGGCACAGACGACTACCAGTCAGTTCAAGACTTATGAGCCGTAAACCAGGTTGCAGTCATGCTACACCCCGTCATCCCTAACCCGTATACGCTGCTGGGTCTCATCCCCGCTGAGGCTGCTTTCTTCACATGCTTAGACCTTAAAGCATTTTTTCTGCAACCACCTGGCCCCAAAAAGCCAGCCAATCTTTGCTTTCCAATGGGAGGACCCAACAAATGGCACTAAGGGGCAGTTAACTTGGACCTGGCTGCCCCAAGGGTTCAAGAATTCTCCAACTATCTTTGGTAGGGCACTAGCCTCAGATTTAAAAGCCTTTCCAGCACACCAGTGTGACTGTACTTTGCTCCAGTATGTAGATGATTTACTATTGACAGCACCAACCCGAGAAAACTGTATGCAAGGGACACAACAACTGCTCACCCTCCTGTGGAAGGCAGGTTACAAGGTCTCAAGGAAAAAAACCCAAATATGCCAGGAAAATGTTAGGTATCTGGGTTTTCATTTGTCCCAAGGCCAGCGCCAACTTGGCCCTGAAAGGAAACAGGCAGTGTGCTCGATACCAGTCCCCACCACCGGGCGCCAAATTCGGGAGTTTTGGGGGGCTGCGGGGCTCTGTAGAATTTGAATACTTAACTTCTCCAACATGTCAAAACCCCTCTATGAAGCCACAAAGGGGAATGAATGGGAACCCCTGCTATGGGAAAAGGCTCAGCAACAAGCCTTTGAACAGATCAAACAGGCTTTCACCAATCCACCCGGTCTGGGACTCCCAGATGTGGCTAAACCTTTCTTTTTATACGTGCACAAACGTGTGGGCCCAGTTGTTGGCATCTTAACTCAAATGCTAGGATCATGGCGTAGACCTGTGGCATATTTATCCAAACAGCTAGATTCTGTGGCCCAGGGCTGGCTGCCCTGTTTATGAGCCCTGGCAACCACAGCACTCCTGATAACGGAAGCTGACAAATTAACTATGGGACAACATCTAACAGTCAGGGTGCCTCATGCAGTGGTAAATTTAATGGAATACAAGGGGCAATATTGGCTAACCAACGCTCGAATGGTCAGATATCAAGGAATCCTCTGTGAAAACCCATGCATTCGCCTAGAGGTGATAAAGACCTAAATCTGGCCACCTTACTATCCATAGAGCCAGGACAGCCAGACCACAATTGCGTTGAAATCATAAATGAGGTGTTCTCCCACCCATCCAGATTTAACAGACTAGCCCCTCAGGAACCCTGAAGTCGAATACTTCATGGACGGAAGCAGTTTCATAAAGGAGGGGGAGCACTTCACAGGCTATTCAGTGGTAACTTTAAACTCAATAGTTGAGGCGAAACCCCTGCCGGAGAGAAACTTCAGCTTAGAGGGCAGAACTCATTGCGCTTACTCAAGTACTCCAGTTAGCTGCAGGGCTGTGCACTAATGTCTATACAGACTCCAAGTATGCTTTTACTACCTTGCATGTACATGGGGCCTTACACAAGGAGAGAGGTTTAATCAACTCGGGGGGAAGGATATAAAATATGGCAATGAGATTCTAGAGCTACTAGACGCTGTGTGGGCACCAAAGGAGGTGGCAGTCATACATTGCAGAGGGCATCAAAAAGGAAATGCAATAACTGCCAGAAGGAATTGCAGAGCAGATCAAGAAGCAAAGCTGGCAACAACAAAAGAAACTGTTGGAACAACTGCAATAGCCGTGGCACTGCTTCCCAGCCCACTGACAAACTGGAGTCCCAGCTACTCGGCAGATGAGAAAACATGGTTCGGAACCGAAATGGGACACTACCTGCAAGCCGGATGATGGAAATTCTAAGATGGCCAAATAGAAATTCCAGAATCATTGGCTCCAGTATTTGTCAGGCAATTTCACCAAGGGATACACAGTGAATGGATTACTCTTGAAAATTCTCTCAGTAAGTACTTCTCTGTCCCCTGACTCTCCAGTATAGTGCGGGTGGTCTGTGAACAATGTGTAACTTGTGCTCAAAATAACCCACAGCAGGGACCCAAAGTCTCCCCCAGAGTACAGCATGGGGGGGCACGCTTTGAGGATTTTATCGTGGACTTTACAAAACTCCCACGCTGCCAAGCCTACAAATACCTCCTTGTTTTTGTGTGTACTTTCTCAGGATGGGTTGAGGCCTTCCCCACAGGGACAGAAAAAAACCACTGAGGTGGCCCGACTCCTGTTAAAGGAAGTCATTCCCTGGTTTGGACTCCCGATCACTATCGGATCGGACAATGAACTGGCATTTGTAGCCTAGGTAATACAGTTAATGACTAAAGGACTAAAATCAAATGGAAGCTCCATATCGCCTATAGGCCACAAAGTTCGAGGAAGGTGGAGCGAATCAACCGGACCTTAAAGTCACAACTAAGTAAGTTATGCCAAGAAACTCATCTAGACTGGGTACAGCTTCTGCTAATAGTCCTTCTAAGGGTGAGGTCTAGTCCCACTAAACATACAGGCTTCTCACCTTTTGAAATTCTTTATGGGCGGCCACCCCCTCTCACTAAGGGAATACAGGGAGACTTAAAGGAATTAGGAAGTCTTACCCTAAAACAACAAATGCAAGCCTTAGGTTCAGTCCTAAATGCCATGCATTGTCAAGTCAGAAAACAATTGCCAATTAGTTTAACTACCGATGCCCGTTCTTTTAAGCCAGGTGACATGGTATGGGTAAAAGAATGGAATGTACAACTTTTAAAGCCCCTCTGGAGGGGGCCATTTACTGTTCTTTTATCTACCCCAACCGCAGTCAAAGTAGCCAAATTAGTTCCTTGGATCCATTATAGCAGAATAAGCTGGCCTTCCAGGACTGGGAGTGCATCGCAGATTCGGCAACACCCCTTAAGCTGACCCTCCGGAAAGTCACCGAGCCCGACAGAGGACCTGGAACAAATTTCTCCAGCCCTGCTCTAGAAGCCTGAGGATACTTCAGGCCTGCTTCAGTCACACATCGGAGGCTGACTGATCGATACACGGCAGAAGATTAAGGATTCAGCTTGGCCGGGCTCGGTGGCTCAGCTTGTAATCCCAGCACTTTGGGAGGCCAAGGTGAGTGAATTGCCTGAGCCCGCAGGTTCGAGACCTTCCTGGGCAACTTGACGAGACCTCATCTCTACAACAAATCAAAAAATTAGGCGGACATGGTAGCGCGTGCCTGTAGTTCCAGCTACTTGCAAGGCTGAGGCGGAAGGATCACTGGAGCCCAGCAGGTCGAGGCTGCGGTGGCCGGAAGTGGCCACTGCACTCCAGTCTGGGCTACAGAGTGAGACTCCAACTCAAAAAAAAAAAAAAGGATTCAGCTTAAGAACTCAGCTGACATCACTGGTAAGTCATTGTTTTGTTTTGTCAACCTTTATATTTGCCAAACTGTTTGTCATTTTAATTGCTGTAGAACTGACTTCATTTGCTATAGAATTAACAGAGTTGTCCCCATTGAACGTGTTAGGAAAAGGTTTCACTAGCATTTCCATTCTTTCTTATGATAGGAAGTTTACTTGGGCTTTTATGTATTTCTGCCTAATTTGGGTGTCTACTTCTTCCCCCACATACCAAGCATGTAAATGGATAGAAACTATCTGGCCAGATGTAAAAATTTTCCGATGTTATTCATCCCAGTCAGAAGTCTGTTATACTGACAAACATATCTGCACCCATAATGGTCAGCTATACTTTACTGGATTATCAAAACAAAGCTACCAGTACACTAAAGCTGGTGTCATAGCCTGTAGCACCCCAGAAGCACAAATTGGGTTTGTTGGGATCTTGCCCCTGCACCCAAAGCCAAGAAACTGATTAAAGAAACTGTACAATTTGTAGTTCCTCCGGTCGCCCAACAGTCAAAGTTAAGCCCCTTCCCTCAACTGTGGGAAGTAGGCCAAAATCTGTTCATAAATTTGGCTGGAAATATAGCCCGGACACTTGGTGTCACCAATTGTTGGGTATGCGGAGGAGCCCTAATGACTGAAGAATGGCCTTGGAAGGGAACTTGTCTGAATCCATACCAGCTCCTCCAATGGAACCATTCTGTAACTGTTAGAACAGATCACCTACCCCAAAAGTGGATCCTCTCCTCAAAAGTAATTGAAGAAGACTGTTTAAGCAGAGCAGGCTCTGCTTATACTCAATGGGTAGGAGAAACTCCTTGCAAAAGAATATTATACTGGAATTCAACCCACCAAACTTGGTGGTCAACAAGGCCTGTTTGGTATTGGGCACCTGCTTATGCAACTAAATCTTCTCAATGTACTATTGGCATGCAAACTATAAGTAACTGTACAGTACTATCCTCTGAACAGGCTAACCCGTTTCAAGGTATCCCCATTATAAGGCAAAGCTGGACAGATCTGTCCTCTGTAAATCCAGACCTCTGGAAAGACCCTAAAGGGCTATTTTGGATATGTGGAAAGGTTGCATATGTCCAACTCCCAGCATTATGGAAACGCACATGTACCATAGGAATAATCCAGCCAGGATTTTTCCTTCTGCCTAACCCAAGGGGGGGATGAACTAGGCATTCCCCTTTATGAAAGCCTCAAAACATGAGATGTTCGATCCCTCGACCAAGTTCCTAATATAGGAGGGACCCAGGTTTGGAAAGATGATAAATGGCCACCCCAGAGAATTATAGATACTTATGGCCCAGCCACATGGGCACAAGATGGGGATACTGCACACCTATATATAGGCTAAATCGCATTATTAGGTTATAAGCTGTCTTAGAAATTATAACTAATCAAATAACCATGGCTTTTGAGCTTGTTATTCAGCAATAAGCCCAAATGCGCGCAGCTATTTATCAAAATCGCTTAGCTTTGGACTACCTGCTAGTGGAAGAAGGAGGAGTACGTGGCAAATTAATAGCTCTGACTGTTGTTTGCAAATAGATGATAATAGTAAAGCAATCACTGATATAGTCACCAATATTAGAAAGCTTGCCCATGTCCTGGTGCAAAAATGGCAAGGCATAAAAATTGGCAATTGGTTTGAAAACATGTTCTCGGGTCTGGGAGGACTTAAGTATATTATTGGATCTGTAGTTCTATTGGTGGGATCCTGTCTTATCCTCCCTTGCATAACCCCAATATTACGAATGCCAGTTCTAAGTTTGTGGAAACAGTTGCTGAATGAAAAACTGCAGCCCACATAATGTTGATGCACCAAATTAAGGATGATGATGCTCTAGACCCATGAGGGGTCGAGCATCAAAGGGGGGAATGTGGCAGAAAGGGGGCTGGTAGCAGTTAAAAGTATTCCTCTTGGAAGTCAATTGACAAGCTCTGAAGACCCACCAGGCCGGTTTTGTTTGAAAAAGCCAAATAGCCAGACTGAGAGCTTTCAAGAAAATGCAAGAGTGACTAATTCACAAACTTACCCAAATCCCCTCTATCAGTTTACAGCCCCTACTCGCCCTGCATTTCCTGGAAACCATTTGTTCTTTGAAAATCTGATTTTGTTGAGTACAACCTTGTGCATTCCAAAGAAAATGTGTAATCGCTCAACACGACCCCCCCCTTACCTAAACAAAGGTATAAGACCCCTCTCCTCCCTTTCTGGGGTGCTCGGCCTGGGAGTGTTAGCCTACCGAGTCCACCGGCGTAAATAAAATTGCCACTTCCTATAATAGTCTCGGTGTCACTACCTCTCTGTCTTCCCACTACATGTTTACTAAATTAGGGAGCCATTTCCCTCCTTTTCAAAGAGAAGAAAACTCCCTGTTGTCTCTGTCAAGCTCAGAAACTGCCGTTATCCACACTGACCCAGATAAGACAGACCTTTTTCTTTGGGTGAATCTAATGCCTTGGCAGTCTGGGTATGATTCCCAGCCCACCATACCCCACAAGCAAATGTCCATTGGTAGTTGATGTCTGATTTTTTTGAATAGCAATTTCAGCCTTTCTTTTTATTTCATTCCACGAATAAATGTAATCATTTGTAGGAAGTTGAATGTGAGGTTTGGAGATGGGTCTGATGGAGTTTCTGGGCAATGGGAGGAAGGTCTTCTGGTGGGGCACACTTTTTGAAACAGATATACAAAAACAGAGGTCTTGAAAATTTATACGCCGGGCTCAGTAGCTCAGCCTGTAATCCCAGCACTTTGCGAGGCTGAGGTGAGTAGATTGCCTGATCCCATGGGTTTGAGACCAGCCTGGGTAACTTGGCAAGACCTCATCTCTACAATAAAAAAAAGAAAAAGAAAACTTAAGTACATCACCTGGTAGCATTCGATGATAGGGAATGAGTTAAACAGGTAAATGTTTTTCCAGTCTCTGCTCTAGGTTCAGCACCCATTTGCTTCCATTCTGAGAGCAAGTGATTTTGTTTGAAAGTGATCATTATGGTGTGGGTTTACCACCTCAGAGTTTATCAGTACATACAACGTTCACTTTTAGGGGGTGAATAGGGGGGCCTTCACACTCCTTTGTTTTTAGGTGCTCAAAGGCCTGGCTTCTTGTCTTTCCATTGGACAGGGGATTGAAAATAACCCCAGGCAGTTTTATCGACAAAGTGAATGAAGAAATGGGAGGTCCTGAACCCCTAAGGTCTAGTTTAATGAGGCCTCTGCGATCTCAAATACTTTTAGGTAGTTAGTGAAGTTCACATGAAACAAAAATCCCCCAGGCAGTCCCTGGGGATTGTAGATAATTTAAAGCTTACTATTAACTATTTAATTAAAACCCTCCCACATATTCACATATTCATACATGTATGTACATATTTTTAATTGCTTTAAAAGTTTGGCTATGCAGTCTCTTTGCAAAGGCTTGACTGTGACTTAATGAAGGCAGATGCAGGGATAGAGACACTTTAGAGCAAGAGCCTGATTACAGTCTTTGTAGCATATAGATGACTGATAGGTGACAGCTATAAAAGAACTCCATTCTGGCTCTCTCTGGCTATGGCCCATCCCTTGAGGAGAAAAGTCTATGGATCCTTGGGATCATCCAGGCTAAATTCCAGGTACCCCCAATTCCTCCAGGTACTGCAAATGCCACAAGCCCCTCCCCAGCACCGGCATGGGCTTCTTCCCCAGAGTTAGTTTCTTCTAGATGCTCCTCTTGTGGCGGCTGCTTATGGGACAGTGAACAGAATTTGGAATGAGCAGGCAATAGGGCTCACACACATGTGCAAACCTAGTGCAGTGAGGAAGGGAGAAAGGGAAGGAGAGGTGGGTAACTCCAATCTCTTCCAAATGGTTCACAGCAGTGGTCCCCAACCTTTTTGGCATCAGGAAACAGTTTCATGGAAGACTATTTTTCCACTGTTGGTGGAGGGGTGTGTGGAGGGAGTGGGGAGAGGGTTCTCAAACTGAGGCATTAGATTCTCATACTGAGCGCGCAACCTGGAACCCTCACATGTGCGGTTCACGATAGGGTTCGTGCTCCTATGAGAATCTAATGCTGCTGTTGGTCTGACAGGAGATGGAGCTCCATTCAGTCACTGCTCATCTCCTGCTGTGCAATCCCGTTCCTAAGAGACCACGACCCGTACCAGCCCAAGGGTTAGGGACCCCTGGTGTATAGGCTTGGTTCCTTCTGGTTGTATTTGGGTGTGATTTGCCACCTTTTGAAAGCAGCATTGCCATACTGGCTCCGCATGAAAGCACTGTCAAGATACTGAGCACTGCCCCATTCACTGAAGTGAGCGCCAGTTTCTCTTGGCCGATTGTTTTACAGGAGAAGTCAGAAAGCTAAGGCACAACTATTCCACCGCAGAAGGTTGTTCTCTTCTCACACTGTGTAGTAATTGACCGCAGTCAACTGACTTAGACTCAGTGCTTGATCCAAATGGAACTGAATTAAGGCATGGACTGCGGAGCTTAGCATAGACCCTGGCTCTTACTCCTAGAACCTGCACTGAAACACCAGAAGCATAGGGTTGAAAGGAACAGCTTTCTTAATAATAAGGTAGTAATTTTAAGTGAAGTAAAAGAGGAGAAGAAAGATAACACATGTACAAGGGTGCTTTATCCAGCTTGTGCTTTTAAATCAATGGGTGAGTCTTCATTATTAGATCCTTAATTACTGTCATCACAGTCTCCTAAATACAAGCATGCCCCCTGGTGTAGAAAACAGGCCCTTTACTTTGGCTCCCTTCCCACTTCCATCACATCAGCCAAGAACTCCAGTAGTAAATGCAGTCCTGCTATTGATAGGACATTCCCAAAAAGACCCCCTGCAGTACAATTTGCACAACACGGTTCTTTGAAACAGACCTGAGCTTGTATTCTGGTTTGCTACTAGCTGTGCAGTGCAAGTCACAAAACCCCTCTCAGCAAATTTCTAAACATTCTGTGCCTCGGTTTGCTCACTTATCAAATGAGAGTGGTATTATCTACTCCATGATGTTTTGGTGAAGATTCAATGAAATATATGTGCAAAAACCATAATATAGTGCCTGACACATGATACACATTTAATAAATGCAGAGTTTTAAAAGGCACCAAGAATTGCAAAACAAAGACAGAACGTAAACCAATGAAAGAACAAATTTTAAACAAATAAGACAGAACAAGTGCATCCAAATAACGATTACTTCTTAAGGTTACCATGGAGACTACATTAAGTTAGTCCAAACATTCTACTGTGTTTGGGAATTCTTGTCCAGGATCCCAAATCACATTCCTTAGACCATGAGGGTGGTGGCAAATCAATTGAGAGAGAGGTTGATTTTGGAAAACCAAGATCATTCAACAGGAAATAAAATAAAAACATGGTGAACATGGAAACAAAGTATAATTATGAAGTACTGAAATTAATTTTTTCTCCATAGCTGCCAGAATGATCTCTCTAAAATGTCAAACTAATCATGTTTCTCTCCTGCTGAAAACCCGTCAATGACTTTTCACCACTTTTAGAATCAAGTTCAAATTCCTTTGCTTCTGTTGCGTAGCACAAACCTCCTTTGTGATCTGGCCCCTGCTATCCCTCCAGCTTTGTACCCTTCCTCTCCTACACTGTGCCTTTCTCCCTGGTTGTATATGCTACCTAAGTCCTTCCTATTTTTGCCCTCGACTTTCCTTCTGACTGGAGCATTTCTGCCCATTGTCTTCAGATTGTATAGCTTACTGCTACCTGTCACTCAGAAGTTGCCTTCTCAGCAAATCAGTTGTGTCTGAACTTTGAATGAGATGTCCCTCCTCCATGCTTCCCCTAATGACCTACCTCTTTCCTGAAACTCATTACCCACTACAGTAATCACACATTCATTCGTATCTATCTTCTACCAGATTGCAATTACATGAAGTACTGTACTACATATGCCTTATGCAAGTTACATAGTTATAGTATTACCTAAAACTGTCAAGGTCATCAAAAAAAGGGGATAGTATAAAAAAACTATCACAGCCAAGAAAAGCTAAGGGGATATCATGACTAAATGGAATGAGTTATGCTGGATACGATCCTGAAACAAAAAAAGACTATTAGGTAAAGTCTAAGGAGATATGAATAATGCATGGACTTTGGTTAATAATAACATAGCAATGTGGGTTAATTAGTTATAACCAATGTACCATATTCATGTAAGAAGTTGATAATAGGTGAAACTAGGGTGCAGGGTACATGGGAACTCTGTATTATCTTCCCAATTTTTCTATAAATCTAAATTGTTCTAAAATATAAAGCTCACTTTTGAAAAATGATATCTGGCTAATTCTTGATGGAGGTTTTTCTACTTTCCACAAAATATCTAAATGAAAACTCAGAAACCCTCACTAAAACTAGTAGCCCACAACTGGAATCTGAGAAGAACATTCACCAATCATAAAGCAGATGCAGCTAGACCGAGAAAAATAACTAGCAGCTTAACCATGGTTCACTCCTGAAATAAAGCAGTCCCTCTAGCCCGAAAGAAGACAGGAAGGCCTTGTTCCTAACACAGTCCCAGGAGGGCACTGTTCCTTTCTCTACTGTATTGAGTTCTCACTCCAAGACCCAGGATCGGTATTAACCAGAACATTAGTCACTTCACCTTCTACTGAGTGGCAGCTGTTTTTAAAGTATTAACTTTTATCATGGGGAGAGAATGACTACAAATAAAGCACTATATGATGGTGGGGATGGGTGTGTTATACAAGGAACTATTATCGTTGATATATTCTGAGCACAGTGCTAAAGATTTTATTGGCATTATTTCATTTCATTCTTATAACAATCTCACAAAGTTGGGAATTGAGAAAAATGAAATACAGAGAGGTTAAGAGACTTGTCCAGAGATGCACAAGTAAGAAAGTAGCAGAGCTAGAATCAAAATCCTAACAGTCTAATTTTAAAGCTGGTACTTTTAATCACCTCACTGTACTTCATAAAACAAACCCTTGTGGCAAAGTATTCTGAGAGTTGAGATTCCTGTTGTACTTTAATAGTGATCTTTACTTGTACTTTCTTGTATTTGATTCACTCAACAAATATTTATTATATGTTTACTGTGTGCTGTGCTGGAACTAGGGGTACAATGTGTAAACTGGATGTATAGACACATCCCTATATCTAAGGGATCCAGAATCCACTGAGATATGATTGGGGGAAGAATATACCATTTTAGCCCATTAGGACCACATGAGGTCTGTGCCTACATGCTAGATACTGACAGTCAGCCTAGGAACTAAATACACCAATTTGCTCCTCTTTTATGAATTGCATCAAGAAGATTCAGTAGAACATAAGTGGACTGTGAGAGAGTTCAAGGCCAGTAAAAAGCCTTGAAACTGGTAAACACTGCAGTCCAAAGGAAGGGGAGAAGCATCTTGAAAACCCAGACAGAATGTATATAAGATAATTATCTCTTGTACAGGAATTACCTTTTAGAAGTCTTAAGTCTGTGTCTTCACCAGATACAAGAAGAAAGAGCATCACTGAAACTGGGGCAGAAAATCATATAGACAAAATAGGTTTCTAAGAAATTTATAAAACAAATCAGAAGAGCAAGATAATGAGTTAACTGCACTTTCTCAGTGCCTCTCCTGAATGGATACACAGAGCCTCCTATTTTTAATCACTTTATTATATCACTCTGCTTCTTAAGTTTATCTTGGTAATTTATTTGTTTACTTATCTGCCACCTCTCTTTTCCTTCTAGAATACAAGCTTCATGAGAATATGAATGTTGTTTGTTTTTCAGCTGAGCCTTTAGCACTGAAAACAGTATCTACTACAAAGCAGAAGTTCAACAAATAGTTTTCAGTGAACGAATACACAGATGAGAATGAAGATGGGTTTACGTATGGAAGAATTTTTAAATAACCCAAGTGATATTAGCAGAATTTAAACCCGTACTGGAGTTCATGGAAATATGTATATTTAAATGCAAGAGTTCAGGATCAACACATCAATGGAAAAGAATAGACAGACTAGAAATGGACTAATATCTATTTGTTTTTCACCAAAGGTGACAAAGTGATCCAAAAGAGAAAAAACTCTTCAATAAATGGTACATATAAATAAACCTCAGTGACTACTAAAATGGATCATAGAGCTACAAGTAAAAACTAAAACCATAGAGCTTTTAGAGGAAAATACAAGAGAAAATAGTCCTGATTTGTGGGTAGGCAAAGGATTCTTAGATCACTGAAAGCAATAACTCTTAAACTGATAAGTTGGGTTCATCAAAACTAAAAACATCTACTTATCAAAAGGCACCATTAAGAAAATAAGCAAGTTGGAGATTGAGAGGAAATATTGACAATACATATATTTGACCAGGGACTGGTATCCAGGATATATAAAGAACTCCTATTACTCAATAATAAAAAGATAAACAATTCAATTAAAAATGGACAAAAGTGGTGGCTCAGCCTGTAATCCCATGCCTTAGGAGGCTGAGGTGAGTGGATTGCCTGAGCCCGTGGGTTCAAGACCCGCCTGAGCAACTTGGCAAGACCTCATCTCTATAATAAATCAAAAAATTAGCCGGGCATGATAGCGTGCGCCTGTAGTTCCAGCTACTTGGAAGGCTGAGTAGAAGGATCGCTGGAGCCCAGCAGGTCAAGGCTGCGTTGGCCGGGAGCGGCCACTGCATTCCAGTCTGGGCAACAGAGTGAGACTTCAACTCAAAAAATTAAAAAATTAAAAAAATAAAAAAAATAAAAATGGACAAAAGACTTGGACTGATCACACAAGTAGCTATCTGTATAGTAAATAAGCACATGGAAAAAAGTACACTTTTAGTCATCAGGAAAATAAAAATAAAATATCATTAGACACTTACTATGACTAAAATTCAAAACAATGATGGCATCAAGTATTGGTGAAGACTGTGAAGCAATTAAAACTTTCACAGTTACTTGGTAGGAATGTACAATGGTACAGTGACTTTGGAAAAACTGATCTGTAAGTTCTTATAAAACTAAATATAAGAGAAATAGTAGCATATGTACAAAAAATACTGGTACAAAAATGTTTGTAGCAACTTTATATAGCTCCAAACTGGAGACAGCCTGGGCATTGATCAATAGGAGAACAGATAAACAAATTGTGGTATGTTCATACAGTGGAATGCCATTCAGCAATTGAAGTGAACAAACTTATATATCCATCGTAGACGAACTTCAAATGCACTATGGTGGTTGAAAGAAACCTTACACAAAAGACTACATCTTGTATAATCTGATTTTTTAAAACCTCTAGAATAAGTCGAACAAATGTATGGTAGAAAAAAATCAGAACAATGGGTTGTCTCTGAGGGTGATGGTGATCATCTCTGGGAAGGAGTATGAGAGAAATTTCTGGGGTAATAGTATAACAAGATATATTTCTAATTGAGAAAAAAATTGTTGTCTTAAGCTAATAAGTTTTGAGATCTTTTGATATGCAAGATTGGATTACCAAAATAAAAAAAAATTATGTCTAAATGAAATAAATGAAGATATAATCATACTTAAAAATATAAGTAATACTTCTTGAAAAAGTACTTGTATAAATAAAAACATTTACTAATGATAATATAATTTAAAAATCTAAAACATAGCCTGGGTGCAGTGCCTCATATTTATAATCCCAATAATTTGAGAGGCTGAGGTGGGAGGACAGTTTGAGGTCAGGGCTTCAAGACCAGCCTGGACAACAACATGAGATGCCACCTCTACAAAACATAAAAAATTAGCCAGATGTGATGGTGCATGCCTGTAGTACTAGCTACTTGAGAGTGGGAGGATCCCTTGAGCCCAACAGTTGGAGATTGCAGTGAGCTATGATCCTGCACTAGCACTCCAGCCTGGTGACAGAGCATAACCCTGTCTCCAAAAAAAATAGTAAAATAATAATAATAATAACCTACAATATATGAACAAGAACTAGGAAACTATAGGATAAGTATTTTTTTATATAGGAAGAAGTTAAAAGATATTGGTTCATTTTTGTCTTTGTTAACTACAGAAATATTGATTAAAGAATGCTTTTGTAAAAAAAAAAAAAAAAAATGAGGATAAATAATTTTTACTTGGGAGTAAAAAAAGACCAAGCAAGATCTAGTATATATCGTAAGACTTTTAAGAAGCAAAGCATAAGAAAATAAAAACTCAGAAAGATGAAATAGATGTAAAACAAAATCTATCATTAAAAACAGAGTCTCAAATTAAAAATTAAATTCAGATGCATGCAGTTTACAAAAAATATGCTTAAAACAAAATAATTCAGAAATAATAAAAATAAAAATATAAGTGAGGAAACAGTAGTTTAAGCATATACCCTTATAGAGGATTTACCTAAAACTCCATTTCCCTACACATTCTAAGCTTTTTTTTTTTAAATTATATAACAATTTTTTATACCAGTTTTATTCCTAAAGAGACAGGGACTCAGAAGTAAAAGTCACCCAGTTACTACATGACACACGTGGATTTGAATTTAGGCCCAATTCAGGTTTAGTAGTATATGCTTTTTTTTTTTTTTTGAGATGTGGAGTACAATTCAGGGTTAAGTATACAAACGTTGATTATGCAGGTACCCTTGTTACATTCTAAGCTTTTTGAGACAAAGGCCAAGTCTGCTTTGCTCACTGTTATATCTCCAGTGTCCAGCACAATGTTTAGAAATAGGAAATAGTCATTGCATAAATGAATTATAAAAAAGTAAGTAAAATAAAAGAGAAAGCAGATTACAATATTAATCTCAAACTAAGTTGATGTCAAGGTAAAATCAATGAAATAAAAGAGTAATTTTAAATCTGTAAAAGAATTCACAATCATGAATCTGGTTTTGCAAATAATACAGATTCAAAAAAGTATAAAACAAAAATATTAGCGATTCAGAGAGAGAGAGACTGATAATGACAGGCTAAAATATGTTCAATTCCCTTCCAGATAAAATATCATGAAATTAACAAAAAATTAATATCTAACACATGCATATCAGCAATGGAAAATAAAAAGGATTGACCAGAAGTTTCTACTTTCAGACAGGTATAGAAGAGCTCAGAAGATTGTCACTGCCTTCTTTGCAAAAAAAAAAAAAGAGAGAGAGAGAAATAAACTAAAAATCATACTTTATTTAAAGTTGTCAGAGTGAGCAGGAGAAGCCCTTTAAAGACAAATAAAGAACAGTGACTGCTTCCATACTTTGGATGAATTGTTTACAGGGGTGAAGTATGAACCTCTACCACTAGCAGAGAGGCTCCTAAAAGAAGGAAAACCAGTCAAGTTTTCAAATGGCAAACAGACTGGTATCTGGAAAAGCCACAAATGCAAAAGTAAATCTCTCAACTTGAACATTCTCTGTCACAGAAATTTTTTTGTGAAAATTAAAATAATGAGTACAGAGCTGGAAAACAGAAATCTTACATTTCTGCACAGTGGTATGGTTCAAGGTTGGAGTCGACACCAAAATGAACTGAAATGAACTTGAACTGCAATCCAAACCCCTCCCAACTCAAATCCTGACTGTGACCAGTCACTCAATGCAGCCTGAGTAGTTGGCAAAGGGAGAGCTCCATAATGTCTTTTAAAACCAGCAAGAAACTTTAAAAGTAATAAAAACTCCAGCCTATCCCCAACTAAGCACTTTAGATAGTCGAATTTATATGATTGGCCTCTCTTTCTAGCTGACTGATGTTATTTTTTTTAAAGCCTTTTTATGAGAAATAGAACATAAAAATTTTATTTAGCTCAAACATATCTAGTAAAATATTATCTACTATTGTCCTTCTATTCAAGATGTTTGGTGTGCAACAAATACAAGGGGGAACCCCAAAAACCAGTATTTATTTATAAAAAATAGTGCATTTATTCTTTCATGTTTATACTTCAGTCACCTTCAAAGTACTCTGCATTTGATGCAATACACCAGTCAAGACACTTTTTCCACCGCTCAAAACAACTTTTGAACTCGTCAATTTTAATGCCTTTTAGTGCTTCTGCTGTTTCTTGCTTCACCTCTTCCATATCAGCAAAATGTTTCCCTAGAGGACTTTTTTCATCCGGGGAAACAAACAACAACAAAAAAACAGCCACTTGGGATGAGATTGGGTGAATAAGGAGGGTGGGGCACAGAGATCATGCCATTTTTGTTCAAAAACTGCAGAACCTTCAGTATAGTGTGGGCAGGTGCACTTATAAATCACCCATCATAAAATGGGCATACTCATTGAAAGAATTAAAAAAAAAAAAATTAACTGAAGCTAAACACAGCTCTCAAAACAACACTAGTTGGTACACTGATGTACATGGGTCCCTAGAAAACTTGCAGAGTGGAGGAAGCCTGTACTACAAGCAGCTCACCCTCCAAAAAATAATTCCTGTGTTTTTTTGGGTATACCCTCTTATTTATGAATACATGCAAAGAAGCAGAAAAATGTATCTTAATCAAGAAAAAAAGCAAGCAATAGCAGCAGACTTGTAGATGACCCGAATCTTGGAAATAAAGACCAGGAATGTAAAATAAACTTTGTATGAAATACCGCCTTATACCAGTTAGAATAACTGATATTAAGAAATCAAAAACAACAGATGTTGGCATAGATGCAGTGAAGGAGGGAGTATGGAGGTGATGCTATGTCAGCTGGTCAGCAAGAGAGACTGCTAACTCTTCCCTCTCAGCCCAAGCTTTTCCCTTCCAGAATGTCACCATGGCAGACCAAAATGATTATTAGTGATGGCATGCATTTATTTATTGAATATATTTTTTAGTGGGTATTGAGTACCAATTATATGTGAAATATTAAAAGGAAAAAAGATAAGACATGCTCACACACTTCAAGTTACATATGTTCTAGCATAGGAAAACAGAGAGACTCACAATTAACTACAATATCGGGCAAAGAGAGGAACAAATAAACTTGAGATCAGGAATTTTATAGAGAAGATTACATTGACATCATGCTTTAAAGATGGGGCAATTTTAAATGAAGATGGCTTCATTGGAACAGAGAATGACAAAAGTGGAGGGATGGTAGAGTAAAGATCAGCTGGCAGAGAAGCGGGCAGCTGATCTGTAGACTATGAAGTCATTGGGTTTGTAAGTAGCATAGAATACTCTGAGAAGAGAAATGAGAGATGAGGGTAGGAAAGTCGTTAGGTATAAGATTTCCAAGGGCCCCAAAGGCAGGGACATTTGTTCTTTGATAGGCCATGGGGGAGTAATTTAAAGTCTACGAGTGGGTGAGTGATGCAATCTAAAGTAGTATGTTTTAGGAAGAGCAAGTAGAAGGCGATTGCACTTTCCCAGGCCAGAGGTAATGAAGCCCTAAAGTAGGATGGCTGCTGTGGTGATTGGAAAGGAGGAAATAGATTGGAGAGGCTTTGGGGAGGTGGAATAAATGGGGTCTGGATCCTGATTGCATATGCCTTTTCTCACTCTCTATTTGACCCCCATTCTTTCTCTTTTCTGATCATAAAGCCATGAGAAGTACCCCTTAACACACAAACTTCTATTTCCTGGAAAATTTCTCATCAGTATTAGGTAAGGCTTCATTCCAATAACTATGAAAGACACCCCAAAGGATCATTCTTGATGTTCACAGGGAGGAAGTAATATTCTACAACTACATTTGGAGTGTATTTTTTTCTGGTTTGTGACTTTTAGGTAAAGTTCCCCTCCCCCTTTGCCTACAAATCTCTATTCTCAGAAATGTGAACATACATTATTAGTACAGACCTTCTGAAGCTCTTGGCTGCTCATGCAGAATGAAAATCAGGATCATAAAATTAAAGTTATTAAAAATGATAGTAAATGCCTCTCTTTGCTCCATTATTCAGCTTTAAGAGCATCTCTTCTCTCTAAGAGCCTTAGGGTATTAATTTTATATATTTAGGAAAAAGGATTTTAACAATAGAATTGCATAACTAAATTATGAGAAATTAAGAAAAACAGTCATCAAAATAATTGAATTGATAATTGAATTGTTAAACAAAATCCGTATAGTGTATTAGTCACTACAATATTTTAAGGCCAAAATAGTAGAAAATGTGTTGTATACATATATTTCTATTTTTCATCATGTATGGATTATAGGTAAAATGAGGGAGAGTTACTAGGATGTGGCAACAGGGAAGGCACTTCCTAGCATGGCAAGTCTTTGTGGGGAAGCTCTGTCCTTAGAAATGCATAGCTTTTGAAGACCTGCAGGACTGTTTTTTATTTTTTAATATTTTTTATTTTTTAACTTTTAATTTTTCAATTTTAAAGACGTGGGGGTACAATTCAGGGTTAGGTATACAAAGGTTCATTATGTAGGTACCCTTGTTGATGAGGTGTGCCCTCCCTTCCCCAAGCAGACTCCCACTACTGACAATGCTGCTTCCCTGCCCCTCTCTCGGCAGTTTCCTGCTACTGCCAATCCTTTTCTTATAGTATTATGATAATTGTTCAAGGTCCACTTATGAATGAGAACATGTGATACTCAGTTCTTTGTTTCTGTGAAACATCACTCATTATTATAGACTCTAAGTTTATCCAGGTTGCTGTGAAGTTCATGGTTTTGTTCTTCTTTATGGCTGCATAATATTCCATCATGTATATGTACCACATTTCTTTTTTTATCCAGTTCTCTCTTGATGGGCAGCATGGTTGGTTCCATGTTCTTGCTACTATGAACAATGCTGTGATAAATATACATGTGCAAGTATCTTTTTTATAGAGTGATTTTAGTTCCTCTGGCTGTATTCCCAGTAAGGGAACTGTGGGGTTGTATGGAAGGTCAACTTTTAGATCTTTTAGGAATTGTGCTTGGCTGTTTTTGACATGGAAAATTGTGTATTTCCATGCCCTGTCTGTTGAAACCTCTATGGCAAGACAGACTACAGACATCGGGCGTGCACTGAGCAAGCAGGAGTGTCCTGGAGCAACCATACTTGTAATGCTGCTGGGACACTCAGTGGTGTGACTAACACAGCATGTGCAAAAGAACTAGGAATAGGGCCTCTTTTTCAGCTCTCATTTCAAGCAGGAAGTGATTTTTCTGATAAAACAGACGAAAAGCTATAGTACCCTGCTCAGCATAGTCTTCCAGCAAATCCGGGGCTAAACAGACAACTCAATGAAGATAAAGGACAAGTACACTGGTTAGTAAGAACAGCTAACTTATTAAACACTAGCTGTAACTAAACACTCTCTCTAATTGCTTTCCCTTTATTATTTTTTAAACTGTGAAAACATGCTTCTCATTCATTTGACATATGAAAAAACTGAGATTGAGAGGTTAAGTAGCTTGCCCAAGTCCAACGGCTACTCTACCAGGATTCACTCCTAACTAGACTGATCAGACTACTGTTAAAATCAACTCTTTTTAAGTCTTCTCCCTACATTGCCTTTTACCTGAATAAAGTCAGTGACTTCCTTCTGCAGGGGATATAAATGCAAAGAATGACCTGCATGAAAAATGTCCTTAAAACAATGAAGTTCTTTCTGGTTTAGGAATAAGTAGATAAATGGAACAAAATCACATGTAAAGAAATATACCTGAACATATATGCAATCTATATGATTTAATGTGGTATTTCAAATCAGTAAGGAAGGTAGTCAGTATTAAATACAGTGACTATTTGGGAGGAAAAACGGTAAGTTAATGCTATATCTTTGTTTTTTTAAAAGTATACTTCCAGGAAAATTTGAGTATTTCAGAGATTTTACTCAGCCCCCATTTGTGAGGATTAGTCTTTCCAGAGAATTCATCTGGAGAATATTTACTTTCAGAGAATGCACCAAAGAGGGAGGTATTTTTATTAAAAGTGCCTTGGAGATAGAATTTTCAAAAGACAGAAGAGAACAGTGTTGCGCTGTGTCTTAAGTGTCTCACAAATACACTGGAAGAAACGTATTCCCTCTAGGCTCATAACCTCTCTAGGTTATGAAGTATGTGGCTCCCTTTCTGGGGAAGGAAAAGTTTCTAATGTGTTTACTATCACTGGAGGCTATGAGATGGATTATTTCTCTCCACTCTTGTTGCTAACAGAAAAAAAAAAAAGACTCTGCAATAAGAGTATGGGAATGAAAGAGCTGTATGTAGACACAGCTCTTCTTGGGACCGTTAGGAAAAAAACTGAAGAAAATAAGCAAAAAGAGACAACATAAGGAAAAGAAAGGAACCTGGCCAGACCTGAATGGGGACTCTTCCCGTAGCTACAGTGGAAGAGGGAAAGGGCTGTAGAAAAATAACATTGCATTTGGCTCTGCCTTGCTGGCTTTCCTGCTCTAGGCTCTGTTATTATTATTGTTAACTTAAAAAAATTTTTTTTTGCTGGATCATTTATATTCTTAGAGTAGCTCAAATAGTTAAGAAACTATAATGGAAGTAGCTCAAATCCTTTATGGAACTAGGCTGGTTATACTGTATATGCATAAATATAAACACATACTTTTAACAGAAATATTTACAAAAATATTACATTTATTTATATACATATATAATACTTATGTGTATGTAAAATTTAAAATATATATTCATTCAGAAATTAATATATAATATAACATATGTAGACCTCATTCTTGAGTTTAGGTTTAGTAGCTCTCAACAAGTTATTTTTTGTCTTTATAAAGTCCTGAAGATAAGAAACCCCTGCAGATACTCTTGTGCATGATTCCTAGACCAGGGAGTGGGGTGGATGCCACCTGATCACTGGAGTCAAGAATTTGGTACCCAGTGGGGTAAGAATTGGCTGAGGGTGGGAGGGACAAAAGCAAGATGGCTACACCAGAATTCTGACTGGAATGCCACTCTTGACACTGGCACAAGGTAAAAGCACAGGGAACACATAAGTCAACCATATAAGTCAACTTCTTTATTATTATTATTATTCTTTAGTTTTTACTTTTTTATTATAAAGATGTGGGGTACAATTCAGAGCTAGGTATACATGCAAATGTTGATAGATTGTCACATAGCCAAGAACTGGGCTGGATTTTGGCAGAATTAGTAAAAATTATTTTGTCAGAAGGATCTGAGTTACACAAGCAAGAAGATGTTCCCTATGAACCAAATAAACAACTCATGGGCAAGGAGACTGTCGCTGGAAATTCTAGGGTACATTAGCACTTCCCAGTTAACTATAGTTCCTTGGGGCAGAAGGGGAGTAAAGAAGCAATAGCGGAGACAGTGTGCATTTTATTGAATCTTCCCGTCTGCAGGTAAATGTTCATTTGTGCTTCAACCCAGTTATTCTAGCTTTTTCTCAACAGGAAGAAAATGTACTAGGAAGTAGGTGAGGAGTGAGAATATGGGTATATGTGAGATGTTCTCTCTCTGTATATTAATTATATGGTGACATCATTAAGCAGGATTTTGATGGGATTAGAGTGTGGCGCATCCTTCTTTATATAGTCACAGGTACTAAAAAACAATGGGTGAAGCAACTCTGTGAAGACCAGAATTTGATGATGGTGAAGGAGGTATGACTCAGCCTTTGTTGTTCCCTTTCCTGTCCTTTGCTCTTTTCCTCCGATCCAGGATGATTTCTCAGTAAAAAATATAGTGCTATACACAATCATACAGTGGTTGTCATTGCTATAATTTTATTGACTGCTTATTAACATTCTCACATGCGTCATCTCATTCAATTTTCTCAACAGAGCCAGGCTTTGAAAATAGTTCTGCACACAGACCTTAATACTCTACTAGTGATTCTTATCAGTTGGGTACACCCGTGTGTTAATTCATCCTATATATGCTGTCTTTAGTCCTTACCATAAAAATGCTGCAGATAAAGAGGAAAAAGAAACAAGAAAATTCCTTACTTTCATTCCTTTTTTCCTTCCTTTTTTCCCTCCCTCCCTACATTCAAAAACCATTCAGTAAATCCCTTCGCTATGCTAAGCACCATGCTAGGCATTGCAAATAGGATTAAAAAAAGATTAAAATCCCTGTACGTCTAAAATTCATGGTCCAGCCAGGAGAAAGTAAAAAGAAGGTAGATAGATAACTATATTTTTATGTCTTTTAAAATCTCAAATCAGATTCCATGGATTTGCCTACTTATATTTCCTCTTGGTTTTCTTTTCTTTCTTTTTAAACCAATATCTGACTTGGTACACAGAATATTTTGAAGACTCCACATGTATTCTATTATACTGTTCTATATACTTTTATCTTGGCATGGACATTGTATCTGCCTTACTGAGTAAGTATTTCATAGATATAAACAAGTCTTTGGCACTGTCTACAGAGCAAAAGCTGAAAAAAATAGGACTTGGGTCAAAACAAGCCTCTGAGATGCAGGGAGTGAACTGTTCTTTTGGAACTTAGTGGGTGTGAGAGGTGATGCAGTATAGGAGCAAGTGGGAGTTCTCTGTGGGGAGTGTGTGTATGCATGGGCAGCAGGGGAGTTGGATAATGACAGAGGCAGATTCTCCCATCTGGGTCACATATCCTCATGGTGAGATTTTCTCCTATGATAAGAAAAGTTGGGATTTACAGAATATCTATACATATTCAAATCTATGTTCATAATACATTTTAAATCCTAACAAACAATCTCTGAATTATCACTATTTAATAAATATCATACTTAAAATCTATATCTAAACATAGGTCATATGTGGTTGGGCTTCAAGAAATCTGTGAACCCCTACAACTACATGAAACATTGTGTTTTTCTAACTTTCATCAAATTTGAACCTATGTCTCTAAAATGACTCAATGAATAGTTTAAAATTGAGAAATGAAGCCCCAAAACAAGAGTTATTTTTCCCTCCTAAAATTAGAACTTCTAGCATATGATTTTGATATAAATACTGTACTTACATCAAGAGCCACAGACTGCTTGGCCCAGGACTTCTTTACTTGATCATACATGATTGTGTTGTTGATGCCAAGGCCACAAAAGATGACAAAAGCCTAGGAAAGGGAAGGCTTATTAATTAAAAATTGCAATAAAAATTAAAAACACATTGGCAATCTAATATGAACTCAGGTAGTTGCTAGGGATGAGTCTGAAAATATCATTTCATTGTACACAGAAGTGGGCTTTGGGGAAATAGGCACATTAAAATTCTTAATTACTATAGTCATGTAACAACTTTATAGATCACATTGCTCATGAGAAAACATTATTAATTTAATGTCATGGTGGAGAAACTACTTTATATGTTTAAAAACATACTTACAGTCTTTTTAAATGTGTTCTTAACTTAGATTGTGGACTGATTCCAGCAATTCCATTCTATTTAACCAAAAGCAATCTCTTTCAGTAGGTAGGCTATAAAATAGTTTGGTAAAGAAACCAAATGAGCTAAGCTCGGTGGCTCAGCCTGTAATCCCGCACTTTGGGAGGCTGTGGTGAGTGGATTACCTGAGCCCGCAGGTTCGAGACCCGGTTGGGCAACTTGGTGAGACCTCATCTCTACAATAAATCAAAAAATTAGCCGGGCGTGGTAGCACGCGCCTGTAGTTCCAGCTACTTGGAAGGCTGAGGCGGAAGGATCGCCGGAGCCCAGCAGGTTGAGGCTGCAGTGGCCGGGAGCAGCCACTGCACTCCAGTCTGGGCGACAGAGTCAGACTCCAACTCAAAAAAAAAAAAAAAAAAAAAGAAACCAAACGAGTGTAACCATAAGGTAAGTGTTAAGGGGGAAGGAAGACTGAGCTAGAACCATTAATAAAGAAGCTGTGAAGTATTCTTGGCTAGAGAAAAATAATGCGTTTTCATGTTGGCTGCTGTGTAATCTATGAGGAAACCCATTCGAGGCTAACCTCTCCAGTTAGAGGGTTTGGAGTGGATGGGAGTTTGTGAACAAGAGAAACAGTAAGAACAGTACACCTGGTAAGGCTGGCCCGGGTCTCACGTCTCTAAACACACATGAGCCAGACAAGGATAGGCAACAACAATTTGGAGAGAAGAGAGGGAGATTCAATTCTGTAATAGGCTTAGAATAAAAATAACGAACGGTTACAAAATAATCCAATTAGTGAAAAACCGAATCAAATCTTACCTGAGCATTTATATGTCTTACATCTTCCTGTAAATTTTGTCACATCATTCAATTATAGCAACAATTGATTAATAATTATTTATCTTTACAAATTTGGGCACACTGCAATCAGGAGTCTATTGGTGACTCAGTATACACCTTGGTTTATACAATTATTTTCTTACCTCAAAAAGTCGTTGATCGGCATCATCAAAAGGTTTCCCATCAAGTCTATTTAGCACTTGAGCCACACCTGTGGGAAAAGTTTGGGGTATATGGTGGTCATTTTCAGTATGGGACATTGTGTTACTATAACAGAGTAAGCCACAGCTGACTCTATGCCTCCTTTAAGTAACTACACTCAGTTTAAACTCTGGTCTCTTGAGTACCTGATGACTCCCTGAGATAAGTCTGAGGTACACAATGGTGCAAATCTGCTTCAAGGCTGTGATGTTCAGATGAGGTCTCTAAGTCCTCATTTACTAAGTCTAGAGTTCTACCAGGAAGCGATTTGATTCCTTGAAAATGGTTTTCAAGATGACTGTGCACAGCAATTCTAATATATCTGGCATACACACACACACATCCCCCATACCACACACACGAATTTAGTTGCATATAGACTATTATATATATAAAATTGTATGGATGTGTGTGTGTGTATGTGTGTGTGTATTTGAATTCCCTGAAGTATGATGCTTAAGAGAGGCAGTATGGTATGGCATAGCGATCCAGAACATAGGCTCAAATTTCAACTGGGTTCAAAAGTCAACTCTACCATCAACAGTGTGACCTTGAACAAGTTACCTAACTTTTTTAGCACTAAATTTCCTCATATGTAAAATGGGGATTAAAATGTTAACTGTTTAAGAAGGTTATGAAGATTAAATGAGATAATATTGGAGTGCTTGTAAAGCATTTAGCACATTGCTCCACTTGAGTAAACACTCAAGAAATGTTAGGAATTACTACAAGCAATAGAAATTAATATAATACAGTTAACCTACAAAGTCATGGTTAGTTCAGTCGCCTGCTACCAATGGGGTACACGTAGTTCTAACAAACTTAATTTATGATTGCTGAATCTTTCCTGAGTTCATTTCTAGCCTCATACCAGATGTTTTAGAGCATGACTTTCAAAACACACAAGCTTTACAAGAAAAACTGAACAATCTTGATAACCATTAGCCTGTGTTCCCATTTAGTACAAAAAAGGCCATAATTCTAAAATATGCTCATATTTTTTTTAAAAGAACTTAACTTCCCACCAGGGAGGTAAGTCATCAAATGCAAAATTTTTAGCATTTACTGGGCAAACTACAGTCCTAGTTTTGAAGTAATGACAAATGTTTCCTGTTAAGATTTAAATGTAGGACTGTATGTGAGATTGCCATTGAATAACAATAGATAACATCTGCTGTTTCTTATGAATTTTCTCTTATCTTTAAACATAAACAAATTTAAAGCTCTGTACATGATGTAAGTAAATGCTTTGTACTCAGGGCTCAAATTCTCAAATCTTAGAATATTCATGTTCAGTAATGTACTAACTTTTTGTGCAAATTAAACAAATTAAAACGAACTAATGAAAAAATTCTTTCAGAATTCGGAATTCATATCTTCATAATGCTCACAAAATATTCAATCTTTTGAAAAGTAGAAAAGTCTTAGAGTTTAACAGGCAATTTTAAAGTCTTAGAGTTTAACAGGAAAAGCAGAGAGAGAGACAAACAGATGCATTAGCTATCAACTATATTAGTTTCCTTATATCTCTTTGGAAAAAATCCCACAAATTTCCGTTGTGTTTCAATAACTTTAACTAATACCTCCATCCTTTATGACTTCTCTATTTTAATCACGATATCTCCTTGCTTGGGTGTCTTTCTTGGATTTGATGCTTTTCTGATTTAAGTGTTTTGAGGGCAGGGGAAGGGACAGGGAGAAAGATAAAAATTGGAAGCTGCTTTTGCCCACAACTCCTTTATTCTGGGGGAAAGCATGGCCCATTTCAAGACTGCCCAGGAAGAAAGATGCATACTCAGTATATGCCTATTACTAAATGTTCTTTCATCCTTTGCGTTTGCAACACGTGTAAAAGCACAGATGTAAACATATAGACAAAGTGGGAAAATTGGTACTAGGAGTTAGGAGACCTGAGTTTTAATCCTGACACTGCCACTAACTATTCTGTGATTAAAGTCCTCTTCCTATCTTTGTCTCTCTCTCTCCCTCAATTTCCACAAAGTAAGATAAAAGAGTTCCATTGGTTGACATCTCAGACCCCCTCCAACTTCAAAATGTATTGGTACTTTGCACTTAATAAATATTTGTTCAAGGTCTAATTAATTTTGATTCATTAAGAGTCTGTGCTTATGAGATTAGGCAAGAGTATGAGACATAGTTTGATTAGTCCTGGATATAAAAAGGGGGAACACACATAAAAGACATGGGTGTATTTTAAAGCAAATTTCTATTTCCTCTCTTTCCCTTTCATTGTTTTTCTCCATGAACACAAAAGTAAAATATACTTATATTTTTATATGTGTAAGAAGTTTGAACTATTTAGGTCATATCTTACCAATTATTTGGTGGTTGCTATTCCAAATAGGGACACAGAGAACAGATCTTATGTGAAAACCTGATATCTGGTCCACCTAGGATATAAGAAAGAAGTTAATTAAAATTAAATGTTAATTACCCATTTCTGATTCACAGCTTATCACTCTTTATAACATTCAAAAATTACTTTTAAAAAGTTGTTTTACACTTTTTAATGTAATTTTAATGCATACACTCACCTGCCTCTTTTATTTAAAATATCATAATGAACATCCCAAGAAAACCAAACTCAAATCAAGTGTGAATCAATCAAAACATCCCAAGCCAATACGACTGCCCTTAATCTCTGCAACCATAAGAGATCTGGTTGTGAAACTGTCATGACCAAGATCATACCAGCAGACAAGAATTCTGGCAACTGTTTCTGAGTATTTAAAACATTTTAATTAAACCAATGGTCAATATTTATTTCTTTGTCAATATGTTTACAATGGGCACACCTTGTAGTAAAATTGGTTGCTCCTAAAATGCTGCTATATGTACATTTATTTTTAATACTTTATATTTCTACCATTTTATATATATATATGTGGTAAAATTATATATAGAGAAATTGGAAGAGATAAGATAAATGTAGAGATTAGAAAATCTCCTTTCTGTACCCTATCAGATGTCAGGAGGTTATATGGAGTTATATGGAGTTATAATTACCAACATCAGACATCATTTAGTAACAAAGCTCCACTTAATATTAAAAACAATGGTTCATATTTGAGTGATTAAGGCGGAGCTGCCAAGACTGAAAGAGTCTCAGCAAATTAATATGATCTTGATTTCCAGTGAGAAAGGTCAACCTATCATCTTAATACTACAGGAGAGAAAACAAGCTTATCAAGGTTTTGAATCATGGTTACTGAGATAAAAAGATATCTTAAAATATTCTTGACTGGGCACAGTGGTTCATTCTTGTAATCCCAACACTTTGGGAGGCAGAGGCAAGAGGATTGTCTAAGACCAGGGGTTTTAGACCAGCCAGGGCAAGTTGGTGAGACCCCATCTATACAATAAATAAAAAAGTTAGCCAGTCATGGTGGCAAGAACCTATGGTTCCAGCCACTTGGAAGACTGAGGCAGAAGTATAGTCTGAGCCCAGAAGGTTGAGGCTGAGGTAGCTGTGAGTGTATTACTGCACTCCAGCTTGGGCAGCAGAGTGAGACTCTGATTAAAAAAAAGTAATTAATTAATTTAATATTCTTTATTTACATTAAGAGTCACATACTTTAAACATTTGAAATTGGAAGTTAGTTTACATACCTAATATTTCTATTTGAATATCTTTCTTTTTGGCTCCCTTGTTTGAGAAATTAATTTTCTAGATGCCTTCTATTTGTTGTACTAATATATTAGTTTTCTGTTTCACTATGTTTTGAAGATTAACATTCATGTAGAGAAGTATAAAAATCCTAAGTATACAGCTCAATGGATTTTTACAAAGTGAACATATCTATGCAACTATCATTGGGATCAAGAAATAGGGTATTTTCACCACCCTAGAAGCTACTTTCATGCCCCTTTCTCCTCCCAAAAGATAATCAGTATATATTGACTTTTTTTTTTTTTTTTTTTTTTGAGTTGGAGTCTTACTCTGTCACCCAGACTGGAGTGCAGTGGCCGCTCCCGGCCACTGCAGTCTCGACCTGCTGGGCTCCAGCAATCCTTCTACCTCAGCCTTCCAAGTAGCTGAAACTACAGGTGTGTGCTACCATGCCTGGCTAATTTTTGATTTATTGTAGAGTTGAGGTCTCGCCAAGTTGCCCAGGCGGGTCTCGAACCCTTGGGCTCAGGCAATCCACTCACTTCAGCCTCCCAAAGTGCTGGGATTACAGGCTGAGCCACAGAGCCCGACTACTATACTGACTTCTAACACCATGCTCTAGTTTGTTTGTTTTTAACTTTATATAAAAGGAATCACTGAATGTGCATTCTTCTGTGTCTGGATTATTTTGCACAATTTTAAAATTTATTCATTTTGATCATTTTAATGGCAACATATTCTACCATATGAATATAATATTGCTAATTCATTACAACCCTGATGAACATTGTGTTGCCTCCAATTTGGAGTAATTACAAATAGTGCAATTATCAATTGTCTTGTACATACTTAGTACACATATGTATTTCTGTTGGACATATATCTATAATAGAAATCCTGGATTATTCACATATTCTACATCAATGAATGCAGTCAAAGAGTTTTCCAAAGTAGTTGTACTAATTTACCTTCCAACCATAAATATATGAGTTTCAGTTGCTTTATGCCATCACCAACATTTGGTATTGTCATTTAAAAATTTTAGCAATTCTGGTAGATATATGGGCAACCCTGTTGCCCATTGAAAGTGAACTGGATTAAAAAATGGGATTTGTATTGGAATTTCATTGAATGTATCAATCAATCTGGGGGAGAATTAATACTCTTACAAAACCAAGTCTTTCAAGTTATAAATATTCCTCAATTTATTTGGGACTCTTAAAATTTCTCTCAGCAAAGTTTTAGAGTTTTCCATGTAACAATTTACATGTAATTTGTTATATTTGTACCTTGATGTTTAAAAATTTCATGTTATTTTAGATGACGTTAGTATTTTATTTTAAATGCTTGTAATCAGGACATAAAATGTAATTGATTTTTGTATAATAAATCTGTATTCATCAATCTTGCTGCATTCAGTTACTGACTTTAATAGCTTAACTGGGAATTATTTTGGATTCTCTTGTCATGTCATCATGTTATCTTACTCTTTAATACTTATAGTTTTTAATTATGTGATTTTAGATCATGTAATTGTTTTTACATTTTTAGTTTAATAGACTAAATTGCATCAATTGATATTTGAGAATTCCAGATACAAAAACAAAACATGGACATAAATCATTCATTTAATATACTATCCCAACAAATACTTATTTACTATCTCTTATGCGTCAAACACATTGCTGGGTGTTGAGGATATAAAAATCAATTCAATTCATTATCCTTTCAATTCATTATCCTTGGGACCGCTTACAGTTTAATAAAGATAGAAGTAGTAAAGATAAAATGAATGTCCAAGTAAAAGATGTTCAAAATCCTATAAGAAAGGCAAAAACTGACTGTTTAGAGAAGTCAGGAGCAGCTTGAGACCCTGTAAACTGGATCTTCAAAGATGGTGATGATGATGATAAGCTGACATTTATTGGATGTTCACTATGGGTCAAGTACCCTGTTCAGCACTTTCACATGCATTATTTTATGTACTTTTTGCAACCACCCTATGAGGTAGGTACTGTTATCATCCACTCTTATCAGATGAAACTTAGTAAGATTAACTGCCTTAAACAAGAGAGTCTGGTTCAAGGAGGCCAGACAAAAGCAAACATATCCATCAACGTTATCTTCTAAAAGAACAAAGTGGTTTTCTTCTTCTCCTTAAGGATAAAATCTGAAGTAAGGCAATACCATCAAGAATGAAGAAAACAAAGCCAATTTTAAGAGGTTTCGAAGGTATAATCTACAGACTTGGGCTAGCTACAGTAGCACCAAAGATTGAGTCTGTTCTGTTTTGCTGAGGTAGGGTCACACAACATCGTACAGACAATTACAGCCTGAACAAGCACAATTGTCTCTGCTGGCCCTAGCGCAACAGTAGCGCTGTCTTACCTCTCCTAGGAAATCTAAGCAGCTGGGGGACAGGTCACAATGGGCAAGAAGAAAGGGAACATGGGGTGAGAAAGACAATTTAGAGGTTAGTGCTGTGAAAAACAAACCTTGGACTGTTTGCCAGTGAAATGAAAGAGAATATTGCTTATGCATTACTTTTAAAGCACTGTAGTTTTTATTCTGGGAAGATCAGAGTATGCACTTTCTCATCCCAATGGAGGATAACACTGAGGTTTCTCTTTTGGTAAGAGCGGTAGAGTTTCTTGAACTAGAAAACACATGAAATTTGAGGGAAACTATATCTAGTCCAAATGGACACACACAATTGAGAGGGGCTGCAGATACTAATCTTGGAGTCATCAGCTCTATTAATTGCATGGGTAAAACCACCAAGGGAGAGCTTGTTCAACAAAAAACTAGGAATTGGACCTTGGAGGACACAATATTTAGTGCTGGAAGAAGGTGATGTTAGTGACAGGGATGGAAAAGAACTCCAGAGTTCATGCTCTCAATCTCAAGGCTTTATTGCATCTCTAATGTGAGAACAGATTGTTGCATTCTAGAAATAAGTTTATTGATGTGAATCCAGAAAAAAATATAAATACCCTTTGACTTATCAATTTCATGTCCAGGAATTTATCCTATGGTAATTATCAAAGCTATACACAAAATTTTACTTATTAAGGTGTGAACCATGGCATTATTTATCATAGTGATATATTAGAATAACATGAATATTCAACTACAGGGAGTTGATTAACTAAATCATAGCACATCTGTACAACAGAATATTATGCATCTAATGAAAATCATGCTGTAGAAGAATGTTTACTGATATGGAAAATGCTTACTATATTAAGTGATAATAGTGTGAGTGTCTATGAGTTTACAAATGCATATTATATACATTGAAAAATCCTGAAAAAGTTATAACCATAATAGCTCCTTTTGAATTGTTTTCCTATGAAAAATGTTAAAATACTGTTTCTATATTGTACATTTTAGATCATGAACACAGATAATTTGTCCACACAGGAAAAAAATTATTTTCTAAATAGAACTAAGGGAAAACAACAATGTCAAATGCTGTAGAGTGAAGGTCTACAAATAGGATATTGAATTTAGCAACACTGTAGGATAATTGAAGGCAAAGACAGTCAAGGAAGTAGAGGTAGGATCAAGTGGGAAGTTCTAGAAGAGAGGAAGGTCACACTGATAAAGCAGAGCTGCATGGACACAGAGCTAGAGTCCTGTGTGGGCTGAGCACAGGAGGAGAGGTGAAGTGTCAGAGAACGGTGTCTTTAAATTGTTCCCACTGTGGCTGAGGGAAGCAGTGAAGTCAGCTCCAAATGAATGAGAGAATAGGGCAGAAAGTGTGGTGATGACCAGCATTCTCAAGGAGACCAAAAAGATGGGAGAGAGGAACAAGGAAGGATGGCAGAGTGTGATCAGAGTGAACTTTTCTATTTTAAGATAATTAAGGCAATTCCCCAACTGCCTATTTGCAGCAATGGCTGCTGTTTCCGGAAAGTTGTATTAGTCCAGGTTAGTTTATATGACAATATGAAATGGCAAAGTCAGGAGTCCATTTTATCCTCTGTAGAGGCTGACGGAGAAGTAGAAGTGAGATGAAAGAAGCACAGGACATCTAAAGAATGAATTCCAAAGAGAGAAAGAGAAATAAGAAAGTATGAAATAAAAAAATCATCCTTACTCATCAGATAATCCCAACTCTCCAGATCAAATCAGTCAACGGAGCTCAAAATGCCTATCAGCCACATGATCCAGACAAAATCACCCGAACTCCTGATGCCTCAATTTGATCATTGATAGTTGTTGCCTGTATACCAAGACAGTAACAATGGCTATCTCCAGATTTTGGTGTTATAGCTGATTCTCACCTTTTCTTATTTCCCAAGTCATTGTATAACAGCATGTGTGCAAAATAATTTCAAAATTTGTAAGGTGTTTTACAAGTGTGAATATTACTGGTATTGAAAGGAATACTTGCCAAAAAAAATCTGCCCCATTATTCCACAAGCTCTCTGCTTGATCATCCTTGGTTTAAAATTCATACTATTAGAGCCTCAAAAATTAGGCCATGTGAAATGAAGCAGCCTTCCTGGGAGGCTACAGTTAAGATAGATACATTGTATTGGGAGTGCCTAGTTCTTTCCAATTAAATATACATCTACTTAAAACTTTTACCTAGTTTCTGTTCCTTCTGGGGCCTTTCAGTTAATGAATCTAATTAAAGATGGTTTAGTCTTTTGAGTCATCAACACATTCTTGTCATATTTTCCAGCTTCTCAAAAGTGATCAAAGGAAATCTTTAATGAATTGCTTATAATATAATACTATTCACTAATATACAGTGTATTTTCTTTCTCCAGAAAGATGTTAAACGTTGACAATAATCTACAGTAATACTTTATCTCCAAAGGCTAGTCTACTGGTTAGAAATTCTAGTCCTAGGACAAGCAGAGAGAGCCAATGTTCCAGGTCAGTCCCTTGATTTCCATGAAATAACTTGAGAGAGGGAGTTGATTTTTGCCTGCCTTGCCTGCACATAGGATCAATCCTAATGGCTTCAAGAATACTGCCTATAAATGATTCTTTATGTTTCTGAAATAAATAGATAGATAGATAAATAAATAAATAACTGTGCTTAGAGCTGAGACATTGTCTCTACCACCAATGCAGCAAAGTCTGTTGGATTCTTAGAGCCAACAGAGGATTTGTATGTTTTCACTACCTACTGCTACCTTTCTATTTTATTCAAGTCTTAGTTATCCCCTTCTCCCTAACCTTCCCATGTCTTCTGGTCATCTGTAATCTTTAAGTTCACTGTCCAATCTTCCCTAACTAAACCCTGCTCTCAGGCAAGGCTCTCAAACTAGTTTGTACTAAGTATCAGCAACTGAAAAAAGATTACCAGTAGCAATGCATTTCACCTGACACTCACAGATTTATCTCTTAATGGTTTCAATTTTGCACATTTCCCTTTGTAACAAAAGCATAGCTGATAGAGAAGAAGGCATTACAGAGCGGGAAATAACCTGTCCTGCCAGGCTGGCTCTTAATATCTACCAGGAGAGAGTGCAGGAGTGCTCTACCACCAAGATCTGAGAGACAAAATGGGCTTTAATGTTCTAAGTCAATGGATCTCAGAGTCTGGAGTCCTATTATCTTTAAGTGCTATGTGACAAGGGTTAGTTGTCTATAACAGGCTTTAAAAAAATATCAGAGACAGAATTTCACATGGAAGAACTGCAGGGGTCTGAGGAGCCAGAGACTTCAGGTCACGACACCTTAGCATTAACTGTGGAACTCTGGGTATAAGCCATCTGTGACAGAGGAGATGTAAGTGCTGATGGGTTTCCCACCACTCCTGAATTTGTAACAAATATGTGGGACACCAAATCCATTCATGCATAAGGCCCACCCTCTTTAGTTATTTTCTGACATTCCCTTTATTGAGTGAATTTTTAATTTAAACGTTGTGTCCAATTGTTCATTCCTGTTGCAGGCAGAAAACAAATCCTGCATGTGATAGCTCTGAAAATTCTCTTCATAACTATATTAATGGGTAGAAATACTAAATTAAACAACAAAACACAATACCTTTGACTAAATAATGACTTGTTTTGCATTAGTGTGCTTGCCATAATGAGTTCTTTGAATCTAATATGGAAACAAGGGCATAAAGCATCACAGATGATGTACTAGAGTGCAGTTAACTGCAGGGAATTGAATTCAGAAGCACAATGCCAACTGAAATCAAGGCCAGAATAACTGATTTATGGTGAAGGTATTTGTAACTAGAAAATGCACTCCCAGAAGTCACTAGATACAGTGGCGGGTCAGCTGCATATGCAGTTTATGTACACGCTGCTAAGGACAGACTCAGACAAAGCACCTATTTGAAATAAAATCCAAGAGACACTTCATACTGGCAACAACAACAAAAAAATTTTGTAAGCTTGGCTTTTGCTCTGGTGAGAGACATTGAAGAGTTTGTGAACAGAGTTGTGATATGGCTTAAAATTTGAAAGTCTGTTGTGCATAGAATATAGAGGAGAAGGGTTTAAGCAGAGACAGATTAGGAGGCTGTTGTCAGGAAAGAGTCTAGAGATGATGGTGGCTTGAACCTGGGTGGTAGCGACTGAATGATGAAAAGACTCATATTCTAGATAAATTATACAATTGGACTTCCTGATGAATTAGTTGTTCAACATGAAAGGGAGAATCATGTCTGTAAAACTGTTGCTGTAAGCGTCAGGAAGGATTGAGTTGTCTCAACAAAGACAGGGAACAAAGAGGAGCAGACTTGGAGGGGAAAGAAGATTGTGAGCTCCATTTTAGACACATTAAGTTTGAAGTATCTGTTAAAAAATATGTGCATATACCATATATGTATATATATACCCACAGAGATTATTCTATACATGCATCTATACATTATTCTAAACATACTTCTCTGCACTTTGCTTTCTTCTTTGTAGGCATTTTTGTAGTACCAGGACATATGGATTGCTTCATGGGATAGACATTTTTGAGGACTAAATTTTAGTCTTAATTAAGGTGTAACAGGCAAAATTCTAAGATGGCCTCTAAGATTCCTGCCCACTTTCTTCTAGCTTAGTACATATCTTGTATAACTCCCTCCCCTTGAGTGAGGGCTGGGCCTGTGAATATGATAAGAACCACTTCTCTGATTAGATTATGTTATATGATGAAGGTGATGGGATCATTATTTCTGTGATTATGAAAGTCACTCTTGACATTATATAAGCCTCTGTTACAGTCGACTGGAATGAGATTCTCCCCTTAGTTTTGAAGAAGTAAGCTGCCATGTGGTGACACGGTCACATGCTAGGACTCAAGGGTAATCACTAGGGTTGAGAAAGACCCTTGGCAAACAGCCAGTAAGAAAATGGGGCCTGAATCTACAACTGCAAGGAACTCAATTCTGCCAACAGCCTGAGCGAGTTTTGACAAGAATGCCAAGACCCATATATGAGAATTCTACCCAGCCACACCTTGATTTCAAGGTGAGATCCTGAGCAGAGAACCCAGTCATGCCATTCCCAGACTTCTTACTGACAGAAGCTGAGAGATAATAAATGGGTGTTGTCTAGCTGCTGAAATGTGGTGATTTGTTATGCAGCATAGAAAATTAATACACACAGAATTCCTATTAATGTCTTCAGAAACAAACATGGATATCCCCTTCCTGTGAGCAAATGACTGATAAAACTATAAAAACAATTAAGATGATAATCCATGAATATGAGTGTTTCTTGTACTGCTATAAACAAACATAATTATTTACATTTAGTAGGTCTTTCCTGTCTTACTTCCTTTTCAAGGATCATAGAATCAGATGGTGATCTTCAGAAGGCTGTAGGATTTAAAGTTCAAAAACTTAGTTCTGGCTCTGTAACTATCTTATATAATCATTTTATCATAATTTCCTATCCATAATCCAAGGAGTTTGGCCTTAAAACCGTGCATGCTATCAAGCCCAGCAGAAGCTACTTTTGAGAGTCAACTCAAACAGGCATTCTGAAGGCAAGTAATCACTGTGGTTCACCTGTTAATTCTGCTCTCTGTTCACTACAAGAAGGGAACTCCATTAAATATTTAAGACAGTCACAAAGAGAACACCCAGCAGGCAGACAACTATGATTACTTGCTCCATAGCCCTCTGACAGCACCTGGGATAGGGTTTACATCATTAAAGGCATCCCTTTGTGGCGTCTATCAAAAGGAGGACCAAGATTTCAAAAATGAGATTTCAAAACAAGGATCACTGTCTTACTACACATCTTTGGACAGAGCTCCTGAGGACTGTCAAGAAGTTACTACGAGGAAGAAAAGACTGAACTTAGAAATCTAGTTTACCTGTGTAGTTTACCTATGTACAGCAAAGTTTGATGGAGTAAATTATCTCTTGTTAACAGAAAATAGCCACTGGCATTATATATCCCCAAATTGGCAAGCTTCCCTTGTTAGTCCAAGTTGAAGAAGAAACTACCAAATGCATAAGAGCCAATGCACTGGAGTTAGCACCAGCAGTTAGTGATCTAAAGAATCCACCTGATGGTTCACTGGGCTAGTCATTCTGCTAGTTGCTGCTGAACAATTTCATTCATGAAGTAGAGAACACCTCCCTACTCCATTGACACTGATTGGGAACATTCATTTGGGCTTAATAGGAGCAAGAACTAAACTTCTATTTTATTAAGCCATAGAGATTGTGGTATTTATCTACTACCTTAACTGATATGGGGGTTTGAAATGTAGTCACCAGAACTATGTTTGAACTGGCTTTAGCTATACGCTTTAAGGATTGGGGGGTTGCATGGGCGTGGGCAATACAGTCAGCCTCTGAAATCTGATCATCTCCAATTTGCTAGGTAAACTGGGCCCTGGACGCCTGGCCACTCTTGTGAAGGGCCGGGTCTACCTCCTGCTGGTTCTATAAAGGAGGACCTAGTGACCATCTTGGCATGGTTTACAAAGTATGTATATAGGGTTTTATATATTACAAACTCAGTAGTATGTCCAAGACTCCATAGCTAGTGAGTGGAGCAGACAGGACAAAAAGATGGGTATGCTGGTAGGTTCATGTACCTGTGTGGAGAGAGGAAGGAAGCAGCTGATGGTTCCCACAAAAGGCCATTCAATTAGGAACCAGAAGATCCAGAGTCTGTTCTGTGCCCTGCCTTAGGAAGTTGTGTGGCCTTTGGCAAACCACTGTAGTTCTCCAAGTCTCCATTTCCCCATCTGTAAGTTAATGGAATCTCAAATATTTGTATTAACTGAAAGCAGATGTAACTATAGTATGAAATCTCAGAATAGGGTCAATACATTTTGGGAGTATTCTATCCTAAGTTGTTACGTTTTCTGATGAATTGAGGTTCTTCTTCATGCTCAGTAAAGAGAATTCAGGTTGCCAGAATTAGCCACTAAGCCACTGAGAAATTTAGGATAGATACTAGCACTCAGGATAATTGCATTGCTGGCAAGTGTATTTAAAAAAAATCTGTAGGAAATATGGAAAATGCTTTGAAAATGATTCCCCATGATACCTCTCTGCAATCATAATCATTCTGGTAAACTAAGCTCAAACTATATCAGGGACGTCAACTCAGAGCACTTTTCCCAGTGGAGATAATGAGCAATTAATCCTGGATTTTTAAAAATTGTTTTCTAGATTCTACCACTAAAAATAACTATCAGTTATGATTACCAGGAAAAAATATAAAACCATGTACCAGACTCAAGAAGAAAGGACTCAAACCTTTGCAGGAAGACAACAAAATTCTAAAAGGTGCTCTTTGTCTCTAGGGTCATCCTAGAATCATTTTTAGTGTTGGAGGTGAAAGGATGAAGCATATTTTATCATGGTATTTTTTTATCTTAAGGGAAATATTTAACATACTAATGAAAAAATATTAACTGAAATGGCTGTCTTTATCTTATGATCTTACATCAGGTTTTGTGGGGGAAAGTTTTCAGTCTCTTAGCCTCTTGGGAGAGTCCTGTGATTCAGTATGTAGTCCGTTTCATTTATTATTAACATAAACAGTTGCCACCTGTCCCTGAGGCAAACTATAATTCAGGATAGAAGAAGCCTAAACAGATAAATATTTTTTCTTGTCCTAGTATGTTGTATAACACACACACACACACACACACACACACACACACACACACACACACACACCACAATTTGTAGGACACCTACTAAATATATGTATTTAGATAGAACACAGTCTCTCTTTCTTCCTCTCTCCCTCTCTCTCTCTCTCTCTCTCTCTTCCCTCTTTCTCTCCCTCCCTCCCTCTCCTCCTCTTCTCTCCTCTTTATCTACACTGATTTCTTTCCATTTTTTTCTCAGCATGAAAAAGAAAGCTAAGGTAACTTTGAATTTCAGTACCAAGCAAAGAGGACATGTAAAACTCTGGGTATGATGCAGCTTCAGATTTCTATTTAAAATCCCCAGTATTATCTGGGTGGAGGGCCAAGAAATAATGATGGTAAGTTCATGCTTTATTTTTATCATTGGAAAGGGAGCTATCAAGCTAAGGGAGCAGCTGAAACGGCACTCAATCCAGACTGTGATTTTATGAAATAGTCTCTGCTTAACCTACCACAGTTTACTATCTTCAGACATCATTGCTTCTAACTACAAGATCAGGGCATGAAATTTTTATGCCCAATCCCATAGAAATAATGTTGCCTTTTTGCTTGAGCGTCCACATTGTTCTTTTTATAGATCAGCAGGGCTGTCTGCCTTATTGGACTGGACTATATGTGTGGAAGAAAATGTAATATGGCTGTATCACTAATCAGAAAGGAATGGAGTGAGAGTCTACCTGTGGATACAAGAATATGGTATATACAATTTCACTATATTGTACTAGCAAGAAGTATTCTCGAGTATTTAATTGTGTTTACTAAAAGTGCTGTTTTTCTTAAGAAAAAAAGAGCAACTGGACAATAATTTTTCATTCACTCATAAAGGTAAAGATGCTCATAGTTTTTGACCCAACATGTCATTCTACTACATATAAATGGTACAAAACTCTTTTACTTGAGCACCTAGAGATATGTACAAGAAAGTCCTCATAGTTATGTATGTGACAGTATAACACTGAATCCAAATGTCCATCAACACTATAGTGGATAAACAAAGTGAGGCTTTATTCATGCAGTGAAATATTTTGCAGCAATGAAAATAAATAACTGAATTATAAGTTTACCACAATCCAGTGACTTAATGTTGACAGAAAGAAACTAAGCCATAAAAGCTTACAAAACTTAGAAGGTATGTCCAACCCATGGCCTGCGGGCTGCATGAGACCTAGGACATCTTGTAATGTGGCCCCACAAAATTCTTTAGCATCATATGTTTTTTAGCATTTATTTGCTTCATAACCTCATGTGTAGTTCCATTTATGAAGGTCACAATCATGCCTTATTAATGACATCACTTTTTGGCAGCACATATGTTTGTGAGCAGCTGTTTTCAATTATGAAGACACAAAGAGCAACATTTGAACAAACATTTCAGATAAGCACCTTGAGAACTAAGAATTGTGACCACTTCCACAGAACCAGACATTGATAGATTAGTTTTACAAAAACTACTTTTATATCATTTTCATTTTTCTAAATTTTATAATAAAAAATAAAAGGAGTCTTATTATCTATATACACTAACTATATTATTTAATTTATGTGCAATCTAAGACAATTCCTCTTTACTCAAAGCAGCTCAGAGAAACCACTCAGTGTGGCCCAGGGAAGCCAAAAGATTGGACACCCCTGTTATGGTATTATTCAATTTATATACTATTCAGAGACATGCAAAATATAACAATATACCTGGCAAGGATTCAAGCATGCACAATGCTGAATGATAAATTCGAATTCTGGATACTGGCTACTTTTGTGGGAGAAATAAAGGCAATGAGATTTAGGGAAGATCAAGGGAAAGATTCAAAAGTAATGATAACTTTTTTCTCAAACTGGGTGATGGGTACCTGGGTGTATACTGCAACATGTGCTGTTATTCCTTTACGTACGTTTTATGAACCAATTTTTCAAAAAGCAGTGGTGTAATTTGTTGATTGTTTTTGCTTCTCCAGAATTGGACTCTCTATATAGTCCAAAGCTAAGAGCAGAAAAACAGCAATGCATACCAATTTTAGCGCTATAAGTTGGGATAGAAATGACCATTATCTCTTGACGTCTAATCAAATATGTTGACTTTGTAACAATGAATTGCAGTTAATGACTTTCTGCATAGTAAAGCCTTTGTGTTTATTCAGTTATTGCTGATGTTACTACAACACTGACAGCATTTCTTGATAAAATTACGTGTGCAGAAATCTTTTCTTTGATATTCCCTCTAAAATCAAGGAAGAGACAAAGAAAGCAAAAGGCAAAGCCTCATAATATCTAAAACCAATCACAACGCAAAAGTATGTAAATATTGACATCTGTAAATCATTTTCGCTGTGCCAGTCATAGAACAAGGTGGTGGTGTTCTACCTTACATGAAGAAAACTAAAGAACTTTGGTTGTGAACTTCCCCAAGGAAGGTACTCAAAGTTCAGATTTAATGTCTCAGAACTGAAGAGAGTTAGAGGGTCGTCCACATTAGATAAGCTAAAGGAACAGCCAGAAAGGTGCCCAAGGCAGACTGGGAGTTCATGAATGTATTTATGAGATAAAAGCATCTAAACTCAAGAAGGAGTCAAAAATACATGGGACACATAGCCTGGGGAAAAAGAGTTCCAGGTTGCTACAAAGAAGTGATGAGTTTTGGGAATTTAAGATTTCCCTTCAGAGTTCTGCAAAGATGAACTGACTGAAGTTACCAATTAGACTTGGATCCCAGATCCCTGCCATCATTGTGTTCCCATCACAATTGTGTCCCCGCACAGTATAGTATTAAGAGCAAGGACTATGGAGTCTGAGAGTGTTAGGACTGAATCTGTTTGTCTCCAGAGCCATAGACAAGCTTTTGGTTTCTGTAAAATGGGGATGATGACACCTACCTCTCAGGATTGCAGGGATTAAATGTTCAGCAGTTGTTATTATTAGCCTGTCCTCTGTTCTGTATCCAGTGTGATCATTCTAAAATACAGCTCTTGCTTCTCCACATTTAAAACTCAACTACTGGTTCTCCGTTGTGCAGGATAAATACTCAGACTTCTTAACAAGGCTTTCAAAGTCTTTTGGTGATCTGGCCCCTGCTTCCCTCTCTAGCCTCATGGACTATGGTCCTCCAGACACAGGAGGCTGGTAGACTGTCTCATTTCCCCAACTCTCCATGACTGCTCAGCTTTGCCTGGGACACGAGTCTCCTCGTCCTTCCTCACCCAAAACATGTCTGTTGCTCTTCAGAGGAAACTTTCCAATTTAATGAAAAAAATACATGTGTGTGTATCTCTCTATATTCAATATGTATACTACATATGTAGGTATGTATATGTATATATTCAATATGTATATTATATATTTAAATATGTGTGTATACATGTAGGTATGGAGGTACGTATATACCTACATACACAAAGAGACACATTAGTTCATATGAATTTATTTGTATGATATTCTATACTACTTTAGAATGTAAACTTTAAAAATGTTTTACTATATTCTGTATATCAGTACAACATGCTAGATAATTAACATTAAACAATAATACCAAGAAAATTACTCTTTCTTAGGAGCAATTTTTAAAAATGTGTTACTTGTTTCAGGATCTATTGGGAAATAACTGTTATACACTCATTTTTATAATTAAATATTCCATAGTTTAATATAAAATGTTCCCAATTATAAAAAACCATCAGATTAAGGGTAGCCATTTTACCACAAATCAGGGTAGAGATAGGGAGTTTTTTGTCAATAGTAAGTAGTCAATGCCAAAGATGAGCTTAGTAAACTGTCAGTAAATTCAGGAGTTGCTATTGATCTGTATGATGTCTTTGTTTTTAAGATATGAGGTTTCGCTACGTAGGCTGGAGAGCAGCAGCTATTCACAGGTGCCATTCCATAACTAATCACTACGGGAGTTTTGACTTACTTCATTTTCATCCTGGGCCTGTTCAGCTCTCCTTAGGGAAACTGGTGGTCTCCCATTCCTGGAAGGTCATCATAATTATGCCAAACTTAGTACAGACACCTGATCAGATCAGCATAGGCCACTACAACCCAGATCTCTTGAACTAAAGTGATCCTCCAGCCTCAGCCTCTTGAGTAGCTGGGACTACAGGTATGCGCCACCACGCTAAGCGTGATGTCCCTTTTTTGGCTTCAACCAGTAAGCCAGCAGCAGTGTGACAACTGAGCCTCACGACTGCAGCCAGAGGACTCCTCTTACCTCGGCATCGAAGCGTGGGTCCTGGTAGGCATCACTGATGTTCACTGGAAGGCCTGTCGAAGCAACCAGCTCGGCAACGCTGTTATTTATTTGCCAGTCTGAGTATGACGATTTCTCCATGCTCTCTTTGAAACTATCGAGCACCAAGGCAGGCAATAAAAAAAGAGAGAACCATAAGGTTGCTTGAAGGCAAACCCTGTATACTATAGCAGGATAATTTATCCTTTTAAGAGGAGATAAGTGACATTAGTTGCCGAACAATAATGAGGTACTTACCAGTAGCTATTTCAAAATGACTTACCTGCTGTAATGTATAATAATCAAATCCATGTGTAGAAACAAAAGATTCCCTGTGATCCAGAAAGCAACTCTAGGTTGTATTTAGGTCCCAAAGCAGGCGGATATAAAGTAGATTGACCAAAATTGACAAAAGGACACTAATGCTGTGGCCTAATAAAATTCTACCAAACTCCCCAGCCTGCCTCCCTTGACTGAAAACACTAGATGTTTGGTACCAGGAAAAATCAAACCCCCAAATGGGGAAAAAAATAAAAAAATAAATTGAGAATTTATAAAATTCTAAATATAGCTAAGGAGCATATCTAGACTATGTGCAATCTTAGTAGATATTTTAGTAACTGTTTAGCATCTTAGTAACTGTTGCTTCAGAGTGTGTTTCTTAACAAAAGCATATTTCCTACTTATAAAATCTCACTTAAAAGTCTCTTTTCATGACCCCAATATCAACAATTTAAATTATATCCATAATTGATTTGAACAAGAAATTTTGCGACAAATGACTTTGTGAACTTTCCCCTGTATCACTTTCACGACAGACATTACACTTACAGAAATGCTGTAAGAATTTGCAAGATGCTCCACTCCCTCCCCCACTTTCCATAATTTCTTCTGCAGGTGCATACAAACCGAGCACTGCCGGGAGCTGTGAAGATGCAAAATTGAGTACTTTTCAAATTAGCACTAGCAAGAAAAATTTTCATGAAGGATGTCTGATTTGTGACTTAGCAGATAATAACTAAAGTTACAAGATCAAATGCAAGCATACTAGGGCAATGTTTTTCAATCTATAATCTGTGGAACCCTAGGTTTTATAAGATGTTAAATGAATGCACTGCAGAAAGAATAATAACTCTATTGACTTTTTAATCTAACCTGCACTATGTGTGAGAAAACACTAAACACTGCACATTGTCATTATTATGCAATAATGTGCCTGTATGATTTTTTTAAAAATTGAGTTCTCACTCTGTCACCCACACTGGAGTGCAGTGGCATGATCACAACTCACTGCAGCTTTGAGTTCCTGAGTTAAAAGGATCTTCCCTCCTTAGCCTCCTAAGTGGCTGGGACTACAGGAGCACACCACCATATTTGGCTAATTTTTTTTTTTTTTTTGTAGTGATGAGATCTCCTATGTTGCCCAGGCTGGCCTCAAACTCCTGGGCTCAAGCAATCCTCCCACAGTCTCCCAAAGTTACAGGATTACATGCATGTACTACTGCACCTAGCCCTGTATGAATCATACCACACTGAGAATGCAGGAAACTGGCATGGAAAGGCCATTACATGTATGAATGAGTAGGGACGTCACTTATCATCATTAACATAGCTCATCTGTATGAGGTTTCTAGCCTGTGTCTGGTAAATTCAGCATATATTTGTAATATTATTCAACCTTTATTGCATATTAAACATTAATAGTACATAAACTTATTCCCCATAGATCTCTGCTGAAAAATGGAAGTTTTAATAAAAAACTGAGTCTTCTAGCTCTTAGATGGTGCCATAATCAAAGAAATGAAAAGACAATACTTCAAAGAGAAGATGAAGCTTTATTTTCTAAAGCAAAAAACAAACAACAAAAAGTCCATTCTTTATATATATATATATATTTTTTTTTTCTTGCTATTTTATATCTGTGAGAAATGAAATTTTATGTTGTACTTCAATGGAAGCAAAATCTAGGAACAGGATAATGCACCTGATATGAGGCTTCAACTTAATGAAGTCATTTCTAAGTTTATAAAAAGGTGAGGACTGAAGTCTGACCTTTCTTTCAGGGATTAATTGGCCTGCCAGTTCATTCTGTGCCATCTGTGTATTTTCTTTTACATTATAATTTCTAAAGTTCTGTGATCACACAGTTTGGAAAGTGCTGACTAGAGTGTCCTGCGGAGAGTGGGAAGCAGAGCTGCAGCAGGACCTGGGGAAGGGTCTGAGCAGGAGTCAGGGGAGGAACCTGAGAAACAGTGGGGTAGGGGGGCTAAGGAAGGAGCCAGTTTTACCAAGTGTCAAAAAGTTGGGCCTTTCATGATGAGCAGGAGTTCAGCAAGGAGAGATTGGGGGGGCGAGGAGGAAACAGCAGGAACAGAAGACACACACGCTGCAGAGCACAAGGCACAATTAGTAAACACATGGAGGAGAATAAGTGACGTGGTTTGAGCTATGACATTAGGAACCTTATCCAGGGACAATGAATAAGAAGAACTGGCTAAGAGAGATTGAAGGTGGGAAAAGATCCTGATAAAGTAACGGAAGTCATGGTGGGAGGTGATGATGCTGGTGACTCAAGAGGTAATGCCAAGGATTCTTCGGGGCTTGTTGGACAGACAATAGTGACTTACATTTTACTCTTGGGTGCCTGTGGCCCTATTGGTAGAAGGGCGTTGTTTTGGGGTGTGGGGAGATGGGGGTGGGATTTGGTGGGGAAGGACTGACAGACATTCAGCAAACCTGGGACATGTTGCTCATTGTTGAAAATCCGGGGAAGAACCCTGATCAGTCCTTGGGATTGAAATACTGATCCAGAGCTAGGATTATCTTCAGAGAGAGCTGAAGATGAATCAGGGAGGGAATATATAGGGAAGTCTATGTCTAGGGAAAGGAAGGAGAGGAAAGGCAATAATGAGGGGGGAAGAGAGAAAGGAAAAAAAGGGAAAACTTAAATGTATCATCATCTCCTGTGGGCCAAGAGCCAGACCAGATACTTCACCTAACTAATTGGTTTTGTTCTCACATAAATCCTTTGAAATGGGTACACTTCTCTACATTTTATAAATAAAAAAACTGAGGCCCAGAGATGCTTAATAACATTCCCAAGTGGAGACATAATTTTCACTTAAATCAGATTGCAACATCCTAGACAATACTATTTTTCCTATTGCCATTCAAAAGGAATTAATGGGTAGGAATAGAGGAAGAATAGTGGATGTCACTAAAAAAATGAAGGGAAGGGCAGTCAACATCAGAGAAAGTTTTGGGAAGATGTTGAAAAACATAAACACTTCAGCCTGAGACTTCAATCAAAGAAAGGGAAGAAAAAAACATAGATTTTTATGGCTAAGAGCTTTAGGTTTTACTTATAGAATTCGCAAAAGTACGATGACAAAAACCCTTACTGAGCAGGGGCTTCTAAAAAACACATTCTAAATCTAAAACATGCTTAGAATTTGATTTAGTTTAGGCCACATAGTGCATTGAAATAATTCTAAAAAAAGTAAACAGTGTAGCAGGGGTACTGACTCTGTTCAAGGCACTGCTGAGGTGGTTTCTAGAAAGTACAAGCTATGGTCTCTACCTTCAGAGAACTTGCCACCTAGCTGGGGAGATGAGAAATAAACACCCTGACATTTAAATGCTCGGTTCAAATTTCAAAAGGAAAAACTTTCACACAGCTGTGTGGATATGTTTCCGAGTCACCTACACCAATCATGAACGCTGAAGAACTCCAGGAAGGAAGAAGTGTCTTCGGGTGCTGTTATCTAGCTAAGGCATCAAAGAGAAGGTAAGATTGGAACCACTCTATAGTTGCAAGGGTTCAAAGTTTTTGAAACTGTCTCTGCATTTCTTCAGTTTAATGTTGCGCAGGCACATAAATCAAGGCCTAGGTGATAGCATACTCAGAGACACAGTCAGGATAGCTGACTTTTCACTCTTGGTATTTATATTACTGTCTTAGTCCATTCAGGCCACTATAACAAAATACGGTAAACTGAGTGGTTTAAAACAACAGATATTTATTCCCTCAGTTCTGGGTACTGGGAGATCCAAGATCAAGGCTCCAGCCAATTCGGTGTCTGGCGCTATCTTGCTGTGTCCTCACACAGTAGAGGGAATGAAGGATCCCTCTGGGGTCTCTTTTGTAAGGACATCAATCCCATTCATGAGGGCTTCAACCCCATGACCTAATCACCCTCCAAATGCTCCACCTCTCACATTAGGCATCAGCTTTCAACATATGAACTTTGGGGGGCAGGGCACAAATATTCAGACCTTAGCAATCAATCACACCCTGGCTTTTATATCAGTTTAACCTTCCAAATCCTAGTGTTCTATTGTTATGCAGAATTATGACACTGAGTAAGGGCTTTCAACATTTTGCTTCTTTTCTTTTAAAAAAAGAAAAGGTAATTTTGTGTTATAATTAAGACCATGAGTTTTTAAGTCAGGTATATCTCAATCAAATGCTTTTTGCTGCACCCTAGCAAAGTGCTCTTGGATAAGTTATTTATACTTCATCTCTAAAATGAGTACAATAGGAACACTATGGAGATTAAGGTAATAATTTATAAGGGCTTAGCATATTATATAGCCCACAGTAAACATTTTCTAAAAGCATCACAACTTTTAAAGCAAATTCTGCCGTTAGTACCCCTTTGTACATTTCAGCAATGTAGTGTTGTGAATTTAATCACAAAGGAAAGGGTCTAAATTATTTATGCTTTATTTATTTGTTTTATTATTATTATTTTATTTCAATAGCTTTAGGAGGTGCAAATGGTTTTTGGTCTGGGCTTTAAGTGTATCTTCCACCCCCTTCTGTGCATATTGCACCCTATTTCTGTTTTCTGAGATATGCATCTAACTTAAAGGGTCAGCTTTTTCATACAAGTCCTATAAGTCGCCTCCCCTGATTTATGAGGGCCCTTTTATTCAGTATGGTTTCTTCACCTTTGATTAGCTGCTGTTGGAACAGAACATGGCAAGATCACACCCACCGTCACATGTAGTTCTGCCCTGCACAGGAGTGCCCTATAAAAGGGAGGAAAAGTAGCTAAAATTTAATCTATTTGTGTATGTTTGCTCAGAGTTGCATCCACTTAAAGAAGGTATTTTTTCCTAATTCTCACAGAGATACATGTATGGGCTGTCAATGGCCCTGCTTCAATCTTCTGACAAATGGGCATGCAATCTCAAATGGAGCATCTTCAGTGACAGGAAACTCGCTCCCTACCACATACCCCATTCATTTGATGGCACCTCAGTTTACTTTCTAGTAATTATCATCTTTTGTTCCCAGTCCTGTGTAGCCACAGAACATGGATCTCATTATCTGACAGGCTGCAAAATAGAAGTAATTAGCAAGCCCACTGTGGTTGTCCAACCAACATCATTCCCTTCCAACCTATCTCCAATCCTTTCAACTACTCTCTTGTGACACACTTTCCTTACTTGCACCATGCCAGTCCTAGACACAGTCCTGCTTGTTCATAATCCTTTTGAGTACTAAAGCCATTCCAGAACACAGTTCTCCCCAGGAGTCTGAGCAGGATGGAGGTGGGATGCCAGCTCTTTCATTCTATACCCTGTTCTGACCAACGAAAGGATTAATAGTTCCCAATAGGTCTTATTTTTGATATTTTTTGGAAGTTTAAACTATATCCAAAGTTTAATGAACCAACTTTCTTGAGTCCAGAAGAATCTAACAAGAGACATCAAAGGCCAACTAATCTAACACTAAGATTTTCCATTTGAGCCAGAACCAAGATACAGAGATTCACTGCAGTTTGGAAATACATCTACAGCATGATTACTCCCAGGTCTCCACAATTTGTGGGTGCAAATAAGTTCATGTCAGTTTTGTGGTGATTAGCTGTCATATGCATAATATAAAAACCACAGACACCTCTAAGTCTTCCCCTGATCTCATAGTCTTTGGGGAGATTTATTCTTAATTCAAGAACCCATGTCAATGTCCACTACTTAGAAGCCACTTGATGGGAAGCAGGCCACTGTTTCCCAAGGTACCAAAGCTATATGGAATAAGGAAAAAATACTCTGCCAACTCTATGAAGCATTTTGGTGCCTGGGTCCTAATACCATGTTGCTTGCACACACATTGTCACAATTTTCCTATTTAAACAGCTTCTTTAGCCTTTGCCCATATCCCTCTCTGTAGAGGTAGATTCTAAAACTGGGCTGCCCATCTATATATGACAGGTATATGTGTGCCAACTCCTTCCTTCAACAAAAAGAAAAAGACTCTTATCAATCACCTCATGCAAGTGAATGTCTGGCGCAAGATGTATACTTTGCAACAGTGCACAATAGGAAAAAATGGCATGTTATTCTTAACAACATTTTGGTTTTTAAAACCAAATGTCCATTGAACAACCATTAAGTTTCCAAAGATTGTTTTTAAAAAAACAACCTTTGGAAACTTGTTCATGTTTAATACCTTCTCACACTCAAGTCATAACACTATTTTGATATTTAAAAAAAAGTTCTGACTTAAAGGAAAAAAGAAATTGCAGGCAGGAAAAAAAAAAACCTTAAAATAAGGGTTTAAGAAAAGTAAAAGAAATATAATTAACATCTAAAATTCAGTGAAACTTCCTTAAGAGGTAAACATTAATAGCTTATTTTAATTCTCTGAAAAGTAGACCACTAAGGTCAAGATTCGTTTTTTTACATTATTTTTATTTTTTAAATTTTTTTACAGGTGTGTGCCACTACTTCTGGCTAATTTTTAAAACTTTAATTTTATTATAGAGATGTGGGGTACAAGCAAGGATTAACTACACAAGTAGGCTGCATGCAGGTGAAGTTTGGGTCTCCAACCGGCCCTCACTTCCCCTGGCTTGGGACCAGGTACACTTTGCAATGTCTCATGCCCCCCACCCCTGGTAGTGCCCAGTGATTGCCAATTTCTCCCTTGTGCTAATGTTATTAATGTTCAGATCCCACATGTGAGTGAGAATATGTGGTATTCAGTTCTTTCTTTCTGTGATAGATCACTATCACAGTATGATGGTCTCCAATTCCAACCAATTTGCTGTGAAGTCTACAATTTTGTTCTTCTTTATGGCTGTGTAATAATCTGTCATGAGCATGTACCACATTTTCTTTATCCAGTCCCTTTCAATGGGCAGTAGGGTTGGTTCCATGTTTTTGCTATTGTGAATAGTGTGGCTATAAACATGCACGTGCAGGTGTCTTTTTTGAACGATTTGTGTTCCTCCAGGTATAATCCCAAAAGAGGGATTACTGGATAGTATGGAAATTCAATGTTTAGTTTTTTTAGGAATCACCACAATGCCTTCCATAGGGGCTGAGATAGTTTACACTCCCACTAACAGTGTAGAAGCGTTCCCTTTTTTCTGCACCTGTGCCACCATCTACAGTTTTCTTATTTATTAATGATGGCTATCCTTACTGGAGTTAGGTTCATTTTAAAATAAGAATGACTGGGCAAGGTGGCTCACACCTGTAATCCCAGTGCTTTGGGAGGCCGAGGCTGGAAGATCTCTTCAGTCCAGGAGTTCCAGACCAGCCTGGGCAACATTGCGAGACCTCAGCTCTACAAAAAAAATCTAAAAGTTAGCTGGGTGTAGTGGTGCACATCTGTAGTCCTAGCTTCTTGGGAGGCTAACACAGGTATATCACTTGACCCCAAGAGTTGGAGGCTGTGGTGAGCTGTGATCATGCCACTGCACTCCAGCCTGGACAACAGAGTGAGACTCTGACTCAAAAAAAGAAAATAACAAGCTAATTGGAAAGAAATCCTTTATCTTATTTTGCTAGAATCAGGGACATAGAAAGATGTAGGTTTTTAAGCGAGTTTCATGTAAAGAGCAGCAGTTTAGATTCTCCTTCCTCAGCAGTAACTTGCTTCCAAATGTGAGGCTCAAACTGACTTCAAAGAGAGCTTCTTGAGCTCAAATATATTGACTGTGGAGAGATAAAGATAATTGCCCTATTATAGAAAACACATGATTCCCGAAATGTGGTTGCCCCTGAAGTGAGGGCCAGTGAGGTAGATACAAACCTCAGGGTTGACAAGCTGCAGAGTAGTGTAGGAGGGAAATCAATACAAGCAAAACAAAACAAGACAAAATAAAATACCCCAGGACAAGTGACTTCAACATCTTTCATTATCTGAATACCTGATTTTTTGTGTTCAAGCACAGAAAACTGTATAAAAATAAAAATAAATTTAAAGTTATCCCCAGAAATACCTGTCCAAAATTAGGTTGGAAGATAAAACATCTAAATAAAATAATGTTAATAATTAGACTGTGCCTGTGTTGATGTTTCTGTTCTCAACATAAGAGTTTACTTACATGTCTGCACTAGAAACTCCCAGGACATCACTCTTTTAAGAATGACCATTGTTTTGGCCTTTACTAAGTTCTGAACAGGAGTGGGCTGAATCTTGCATGAAGTGAACAATAAGGGTCGTTTCCTTTTTTCTGAAAAGAACTGACACATGGAAACCCACCTGTATATGCATGTCAGGCTTACTAGTCCCTTCTTATATGGAGAAAAGTATGGGTAGAAGCTAAAGGGCCACACTCTCAAGGAGCTCACAACGACAACAATGGATTGTGATAAGTGCCTTAACGGAAGGATATGAAGGCATTATGGGAACAGAGAAAAGAAGGGTCAGTTCTGTTTGGGTTGGGAATGGTATTTGGGGAACCACTTCACAAAGGAAGTTAGTCTAAGCTGATACTTGAAGGATAAGTAAGAGTTCACTTGGTGGAAAAAGAAGATAAAAACAATTCAGACAAAACTGCAGCTTATTTTCTGAACCGGTATAGTAAATAATATACCCAACACTTAGGATACATAGTGGAAGTGATGAACAAAGTGGAAGAAGCCAATCAATATATTGTGTGGTTCCATGCACATCCTTTGTATCCAAACCACATCCATACAAATGACTCGCTCATGTGTATCAGCAGCCTCTGGAGTCCTGAGCTTTCCACGTACATATCCAAGTACTTCCTGGAGATTTCTTCCTGGTTTATCCCGAGGTCAAATTTGCCATTTTCAAGACTAAACTAACACATAATAATGATCATTAATGAAGACTGTGACCATTAACCAAAAATAGATCACTAGAGTGGCAATGGACGTTTCAACATGATCTACTTTCTCATTATCAAGGAATGGCTGTCAATTGTTCTTCTGACAACTTAAGTATTATCCAATGAGGGTGGAATCCAGAGAAACAAAGAGTCAGGAACTCGAAGAACTATTTGGGACAGATATTTCTTTCTTATGTTTTGCAAACTAACGTTTATTTTTCATCCACAGGCTATATGTGGTAGTATTTGGCATTGTGTTCCATTGATTAGTGGTCAGTCTGAATTTTGGTTCATAAAGGGAAACTTTATTCCTTACTTTTTTTTTTAAGTTCAGGTAAGCCTGTATATCCCTGGAGCCCTTCCTGAAGTCTCCAGCTGTGCAACATTATTTGAAGTTGTTTTTTAATTAGGAGATTAAGGAACTAAATCAATACCAGTGGGACTCAAAGGTAGGACCCCAGCAGGAGAGTCTCTAACACACAGTACTAAGACATTAATAATGCTTCCTAATGACTTCAGTATATCTTTGAAGGATATCAAACAAGTCTTTTAGTTATAAAAAGTAATGAGAAAGTGTGTAATTAACAAGAAGAACCAGTCTGTCAGCACTTACCCAATAGGAGGAGACGAAGAAGCTCCAAGCTGCAGGAGTTCTTGAAATTTATCATAACCCGTTAATGGACTTGTCTTTAAGGTCTTACCTCAAGACACCTCATCACAGTCTTATTTTTCTCATTTTAAGCATTCTGTATTATCAGAATTTAAGACATGGTGACCAAATAACACATTTTCTGTCTTTCATTTCCTCAGGTTGTACAATTGGAATGATGAGATGTATCACTTCTATGAGTTGTGGTCATTTTGGGGTTTGTGATTCTCAGATGAGCATTGTTATGAGTGGTCGGTGTAGTTATAACTGCTTGGTTTCACAGCCAAGCAAATCTGGGTGTTGTTTGTTTGTTTGTTTTTAATTTGGGCCAACATTTTCTAGCTGTGAGACTATAGATAAACGTATTAATATCTCTGATTTTTAGTTTCCTTAATGGAAGATGGGGGAAATAAAACCCACTTAGCAAGATTGTTTTGAGAACACAATCATAGAACATTGAAGAGTACAAGGCACATAGAAGGCTCTCGATATATCACAAAGATTTTTCTTTTATTAAAACATCTAGGTGAGACATTCTCTGTTTAACTGCTCAACTCCTGGGATAGTAGAGAAGATGTTAACTGTTTTTGACTGTGGCATCACTGTCAGATTGGAGAAATATTGAAGAGAAAATGTGCTAGCTGGCAAAGTTGCTAATAGAGCACAGGGTTCCAGTCTGCTAGAAGTTTCAAGTAGCCCCACGACCTTTCTCTGTGGGTGTGCTGTGGCTACCTCCATACACCTCTGGATTGAGAGCACACCTCCAAACAAGAAAGGAGAAGTCGACTGAATTTGTTAAAATACTAACTAAATATGTGATATGACAGACCCTTAAAAGTCCAAGAGTCAAACATAAAAATTAACTGTTAAGGCTTCTGAGTTGCCATAATTCTGTTTACTGCATAGCATTAATCCAAGGGACAGCTGACCTACATAGGCTACTTTATTATGCTTGATCTCAGTACTTATTCATGTGCCTTGTTGTGCATGGAACATTTTTATAGCTTTCATTGGCCTCTGTGACAATTTTACTAGAATGACAAGCTCACTGGTCTGAAATAAACAGAGGTAATGAGAGGGTTTGTCTTTCATTTGAGTTTTCATGCTCAAAACCATGAGAAAGAAATGAATATGTTTAAGAGGTGAAGATTAGATGCCTGAGAAATATGTTTCCTTGAGATTCTTAAGATGAATTTAGATTATACTCAACTTCATCACAAAGACTTCCTCTCCTTCATTGATGTTTAGGTTTTATAATTAACATCATGCAAATGGAGGATAGACACATACCCCATTAGTGCCATGGAGTACATCTATAAAATACAGTTATTTGTGGAAAAAACATGCAAGCCCATAGTATCAGACCGACGTGGTTCCCTAAGAGATAAGCTTTTCTTAGGCATACAGTGTTTCAGTAGAATACTCCAATCTTATAACACTACATATTTTTAGAGAATGGAGGCAGAGAATATCCAGGTGGCTCTGTAAAAATGGAGCTTCCTGGTAAATAAAGTGGCCTTGACACTGAGAGGGAGCATTAGAGCTCAGTCTCTGGTATCAGTCTAGTCTTCCACTGAGCTAATTTAGACCTGCTCAGCCACCTTTTTGCTAAACATCTAAAGAAGAATGGAAATAAGCCTCCAGGGCTATCTGAATCTCTTGCTCTTCAACTGACAAGATTAAATATTGGCATAAGCAGGACGCGATAGCTCAAGCCTGTAATCCCAGCACTTTGGGTGGCCAAAGCAAGAGGATTGCCTGAGCCCAGGGGTTTGAGACAGCCTGGGCAACTTGGTGAGACCTCATCTCTGCAATAAATCAAAAATTAGTCGGGCACAGCAGGACGCCTGTTGTTCTGGCTACTTGGAAGGCTGAGGCAGAAGGATCGTCTGAGCCCAGCAGGTCAATGCTAGGGTGGCCACGAGCACACCACTGCACTCCAGCCTGGGTGACAAAGTGAGATTCCAACTAAAAATATATATATATTGGCATAATGAGGTTGAGCAACCCTGGATATGCTAGACAATGGTCAAAGAGAATTTCCTGATATTCTTCTTTAGAGGAAGTTACACAACAACACAAATCTTGCTTATGTCCCAAGATGACTGATGGTGGTGGTGGTGATGGTGTTGTTTTAACTTTTAATGTTTTAAAGATTTTCTCCATTTCATTGAAATCAGAATATGTAGCATATTTTTATATATACAAAAAACCTATCACATCCTAGCAGAGGCATGGTAAAAGGAAGAAGATCCATACAGAAAAAAATTAAATAAAATATATTTATTATATAATGTGGAAATAGTCTTATATCAGTGTATAAGTTTGCCTGACATTCTCTATTATCCTGGGTAATAGAGAAAGAAAAGAGAAGGTAAAAATTAAAGAGGAGAGAATTTCCAAATTGGCAGAGTAGACTACTGCAAATTTGCTTTTCTATAAAAGCAATGAGAATATGTGTAAAAATTGTCAAAATCAATTTTTTCAGACTGTGGAAATTAATCAAAAGCTTGCAACAGTCCAAGGAGTATTTATTAAAGAAAAATAGTTGAATCTCTGTAATAACAGTGAGTTCTATGGCTTTTAAAATTTACTTTATTTCCATCTCCCTCCCCAGAGTTGGGATACCTCTGAAAACCAATAGCCTAACAATCACTTGTAGAAGAATGAATTTGGAGCTTCCTAAAATCTCTATCTCTAGAAAAGTGTCACTATTTTATCTGTTTGGCAGTTTCATGGAAACATTCATTTACAGAGCTTGTTTTTATTTGACCTGACTCAGAACTTGTTCACGGAGTACAGCCTTTACCACCAGGTACACTTGTGGGAAAAAGAATCAGCAGCAATTGTTTAACATGATAACTGCCTCAGGCAGTGATAACAGTTGCTACAAACAAGATGTTAACCAAAAAACTTAATAAGATAAAATTAGGAATAATACACTCCCAGAAGGTCTGAAATGCTCTGACATAGTCCTAGCAATCTAGAAGGACACACACACACACACACACACACACACACACACACACACACACACACGTATGTATGAATGTCCAGGAAAAGACCTGAGAAAGCTCTAACTTCTAGCTGATATTGAAGCTCTTTGCAAGTAGAAAGTAAAAGTTAAGTAAACTGTCTTCTGGAGAATTGAGGGTATCCCCCACATACACACAAAGACTCTTGGCAAAGGCTGGAAGACTTACTGATTCAAGGCTTTTAAGGAAATCTCTGTCTCAATCTGACAACTGAGCTAACTGAGCAGAAACTTCAGTCGACACATACAACAAAGAATGCAGACTTTATAGGATTAGTTCAGGAAAGTCACTTAACAACAAACAATAATAACAACAACAGAAATAAACATAAATGACAGCAAATTTTAATGGTGGGTTGAAGAAATGGATTTGATTTCCAAAGTTTCAACATTATATCATTTAAAACAATCAGTTTTCTATCAAAAACTATAAGACATATAAGTAAATAGGAATGTATGGTCCACACACAGAAAAAGAAGTAGTTAATTGAAACCATCACTGAGTAAGCCAAGATGCTGGACTTACTAGACAAAAAATTTAAATAAGCTATTATAAATATGTTCAAGATACTAAAGGAAACCATAGCTAAAGATCTAAAGGAAAATATAAGAAAAATGTCTCCCAAATAAAGAATATCAATAAAGAGAAATTATATATATATATTTTTAAAAGAACCAAATAAAAGTTCTGGAATTGAAAAGTTTAGTGACTGAAATAAAAAGCTCACTAGGGAGCCCAACAGTATGCTTGAGAAGGCAGAAGAAAGAATCACTAAACTTGAAGATAGGTCAATTGAAATTATCTAATCTGAGGAACAGAAAGAAAAAATAATGAAAAAAATTGAAAAGACTCTCACAGACACATGGAATAATATCAAGCATACAAATATATGCATAATGGAGATTCCCAGAGAGAAAAGAGAGAAAGAGCCGGAAAGTATATTTGAAGAAATAATGGCCAAGAACTTCTCATATTTTATTAATATAATCATTAACCTATGCATTAAAGAAGCTCAATAAACTACAAGTAAGATAAACTGAAAGGGGTGCAGACCAATAATAAACTGTTCAAAGACAATATCAATGAGATAATCTAGAAAGCAACAAGAGAGATATGACTCATCACATCTAAGTGATCCTCAGTAAGACTGATAGTTCCGTGATTAGAAACTATGAAGGTCAGTAGAGTTGAATGACATATCTATAATACTGAAAGGAAAAGACTGTCAACCAAGAATTTGATAACCAGCAAAACTGTACTTTAAAAATGAAAGAGAAATTAAACTAGCCAAAAACTGAGAAAATTTTTTTACCAGTAGACCTGCCCTATAAAAAATACTAAAGAAAGTCTTCAGGCTGAAATTAAAAAATACTAGAGAGCAACTTGAATTCACATGAAGAATAAAAAAACACTGATAGAGGAAATTTCTAGGTAAATATAAAATATAATATAACTGTATTTTGTTTGTAACTCTTCTTTTCTCCTGTCTAATGTAAAAGACAATTATATATAATGCACAAATTATAAAAATGCATTGATAAGTCTATCATGTAAACAGATGTAATTTATAGGACAACAACAACACAAATAAGGAGGAAGGGAACAGAACTATATGGAGCAAAGTTTTCATATACTATGAAAATCATACAAAATCAGCAGCAATTGTTTAACATGGTAACTGCCTCAGGCAGTGATAACAGTTGCAACAAACAAGAAGTTAACCAAAAACCTTAATTGAACAAGCTTAGGAATGAGATGCTCCCAGAAGGTTTGAAATGCTCTGACATATTAAAGAAGCTCAATAAACTACAAGCAAGATAAATTGAAAGGGATTCAGAAATGTAATAATCAGACAGTCCAAAGAAAATGACAAAGTGAGACTCCAGAAAGCAGCAAGAGAGATGTGATGCAACACATACAAGTGATCCTCAATAAGACTAATAGTTCCATGATTAGAAGCTATAAGGACAGTAGACGGTTGATATGAAAATTAAGTTGATATTAATACAGACTAGATTGTTACAAATTAAGACATTAATTCCAAACTCCAGGGTAATCACTAAGAAAATAACTGATAAAAATAATAAAATAAGTGGCAAGATAATTAAAATGGTGCATTAGAAAACATTTGTTTAACACAAATGAAGGCAGTAATGGAAGAGTAGAGAAATAAATGGCATATTTCAAAAAGCAATGAAAAGGTAGCCATAAATCTTATCTTATTGCTAATTACATTCAATATAAGTGGATTAAACACGCCCATCAAAAGGCAGCAGTCAGGAGAATGGATAAAATAACATAATCCAATTATATGCTATCTAGAAAAGACACACTTTTGGTAAAAAACACAAATAGTTGAAAAGTTAACCCATGCAAACAGCAAACAAAAGAGCTGGAGTGGCTATTAATGTTAAACAAAATAGATTTTAAGAAAAAAATTCACTAGAGACAAAGAAGGATATTTTATAGTGGCAAAGAATAAACCAACAAGAAAATATAACAATTATATATGTACATCCACCTAACAAGAGCTCTCCAAAATATATGAAGCAAAAACGGAGAGAATTAAAGGGAAAAGAAGACAATTCAGCAATAGTTGGAGTCCTCAACACTCTGCTTTCTATAATAGATGGAACAAATAGAAGATTAATAAGGAAGTAGAAGACTTGAACATCACTATAAAACCTAATAGACATCTATAGAATTCATATTGTTCTCAAGGGCATATAAGCTACTTTCTAGGATATACCATATGTTAGGTCACAAGACAAATCTCAATACATTTAAAAGGCTGATATTATAAAAAGTTCTCCAAACAAAATGGAATATAATCAGAAATGAATAGCAAAAAGAAGTTTGGGAAATTTACAAATATTTGGAAATAAAGCAATACACCCCTAAGGAACCAAGAGTCAAAGAAAGAATGATTGTGAAATCATAAAATATTTTGAGATGAGTGAAAACAAAATACAACATACCAAGATACATTGGATACATTTTTTTTTTTTAATTTTATTTTAAAGATGCAGGGTACAATATTCAGGTTAGGTAAACAAATGGTCAATGTGCAGGTAAAGTTTGGGTCTCACTTTGGTCCCTACTTCACCTGGTTTGAGATCAGGTACCCTTATTGACGTGCTTAGAAAAAAATTTATTGCTATAAATGCCTACATAAAAAAAGAAAAGAGGTCTCAAATTAATAACCTCACCTTCCATCTCTCTTTTTCTAGAAAAAAAAGAGCAAACTAAACATAAAGCAAGAAGGAGGGAGAATATAATAATTAAAGGGGAATAAACAAATTAAATAAGAGAAAACAATAGAGAAAAATCAACAGAACAAAAGTTGGTTCTTTGAAAAAAATAAAATGAAATTGATAACTCTTTATCTAGGCTTACCAAGAACAAAAAGACAGAAGACTCAAATCACTAAGACCAAAATGAAAGAGAAGGCTTTACTACCAACATTACAGAAATAAGATTTAAGAAAATATTATCAATAATAGTATGCCAACAAATTAGATAACCTAGATGAAATGGAAAGATTCCTAAAAAAGGCACACCCAGACACAATTGAAAAGAACTCAAAAACAATTTAAAAATCTGAATAGATTTATGAATAAAGAGGTTGAATTAATAATTAAAGATATCTCCACAAAGAAAAGCTCAGAACCAGATAGTTACATTGGTGAAATTCACCAAATGTCTAAAAATTTATTTTTCTTCAAATAACAATCCTTTAAAACTCTTTTAAGAAGTAGAGAATGCTTCTCAATGCATTAGCTACTTGAACATGCAAGTCAAAACCACAGTGAGATGCCACTTTAAAGAAGTAAGTTACTTTACTTCAAGGAAGAAGTAAAATTATCTCTATTTGCAAATGACATGATCTTATATGTAGAAAACCCCAAAAATTCCACCACAAAACAAAAACAAAACTCTTAGAACTGATAAATAAATTCAGTATAATTTCAGGATACAAAAATCAACATGCAAAAATCAGTAGCATTTTTATACATAAATAATGACCTAACTGAAAAAGATATCAAGAAAACAATCCTCTTTATAATAGCATTAAAAAATAGTAAATTTAGCCAAGGAGGTGAAAGATCTGTACACTAAAAACTATAATCATTGATGAAAGAAATTGAAGAAAATAAATAAATGGAAAGATATCCCATGCTCATGAATCAAAAAAATTGATGTCATTAAAATGTCCATATTACCCAAAGCAATATACAGATTCATGCCTTCCCTACTAAAATCCTAATGGCAGCCAGGCATGGTGACTCATGCCTGTAATCCCAGCATTTTGGGAGGCCAACAGAGGAGGATTACTTGAGCCCAGGAGTTTGAAAACAACCTAGGCAATATAGTGAGACTTTTCTCTATAAAAAAAACAAAAACAACAACAACAACAAAAACAATAACTGGGTATGGTGGTGCATGCCTGTAGTCCCAGCTACTCAGGAGTCTGAGGCAGAAGGTTTGCCTGAGCTCAGGGAGTCAAGGCTGTGATGAGTTGGAATTACATCTGGAATCACAAAAGCAAAAATAAATAAACAAGACTACATTATACTAAAAAGTTTCTGCATAGCAAGAGAAACAATTAACAAAATAAAATGGCAACCTATAGACTGGGAAAAATATTTGCAAACTATATAAGGAGTTATTGTCCAAAATTTACAAAGAATTCATATAACTCAATAGTGGAAAGACAAATGATCACAGCCTGGTATTGGTACAAGAACAGGCATATAGACCAATGGAACAGGTTAGAGATTCCAGAATCAAAACATCAATTTCTCAACCAATTCACCTTCAACAAAGCCTTCAATAACAACCACTGGGGAGAGGAGAGCTTATTCAGCTGGGAAAACTGGCTGACCACATGCAGAAGAATAAAACAAGACCCCTACCAATCACCATACCCAAAAAAAAAAAAAAAATCAACTCTAAATGGATCAAAGACCTGATCCACCTGCCTCCTGCAGTAGTCTGTGGGGCATCTGACCCATGCTGAGAGCAAACCTATCGGCCTGCACTGAGAGTTGAGGGAAAGGGCTGGAGGCCAGAGTTGAAAGGAAGTTGAAGTTACAGGAACAGCCTCAGAGTGAGTTTTGTTTTGTGGTGGGGGGTTGTTTGTTTGGTTTGGTTTTTTGTTTTAGTTTTTGTTTCTTTTCCTTTTCTCTCTTTCTGTTTTGGATTACATTCTTATACTTACTATGTTTCTGTTATTTTATTGCTTTCTTTTTAGACTTCCTGTTTGTGTATGGGTATTTCTGAGGGAGAGTACATCAGTGGGGGGCGGGGGATTGTTGGTTTGTGTGTTTGTATGATTGTCTGTATATGCTTGTGTTTTTTAAAAATCTTTTCTGTCTTTGTTTGCATCTCTTTTTATTTGTTAGTTGAAAAACCTGTCTATTTTCCCTCTTCTTTCTCTCTCTCTTCACCTTCCTCTTGTACTCCTCCTTCCTTTTTTCCATTCATTTACTTTTTCTTACCTCATTTTGCTTTCAGGTGGCAAACTTATACCCCCACTGCATAGACAGATTGTAAGGCAGTGGGAAGTAGGTTCCAGGGGCCCACACCTGTCAGTGGATACTGGAATCTGGAAATAGTTTCTGAATCACAGCTCCCCCTCAATTAAATCTCAAAACTGCAAAAAGTACAGCCCACCCACCCACAGTCCAGCTTCAGAATTGAAAAAAGCCAGAGGATCCACATAAGGAAGAATAGGAGATTGAGCAAACAGAAGTAAGAGTTACCCCCCTACCAATCCCTAAAAAACAGAATTAAGGAAGAGGTTAAAAAAAAGGAGGAAAAGTTACACAAATGAAGAAAAACCAAAGACCCCTTCACAAGAAAGAAAGCAGAGAAAGGATTAAAAACACACATGAACCAACAAAAAATCAAAAGAAAGACAACAAACAAACAAACAGGCAGCAGCAACAACAACAAACTCTATAAGAATCTCATCACAGGGATAAACTCCCACATCTCAATAATTAGCCTGAATGTGAATGGACTAAATACACCACTGAAAAGACATAGAATGGCAAAATGTATAAAATATCATGAGGCAACACAGACCCCTGGGATGTCAGCCACTAAGAATACAGAATTTGGAACATAAACAATAAAAAGCCCCCAGAATGACTGGTCTCAAACCACAAACCCAGATATCAAGGCATCAATAGACAGAATGAATAGAATTGAGGAGAGACAAGAGGAAAGAATGAAGGAGTTGATAACTGAGATAGCAGCAATAAAGAATACAGTGAATGAAATAAATAACAAACTGATAAGGATGGAAAGCAGAATTAGCCAAGCAGGAGAAAGAATCTCAGAGTTTGAGGACCAAAATATGGAACTAACCCAAACTGTTAAAAACATTGAAAAGAAGTTTAAAAAGACAGAAAAAGTGATGATAAATTATTCAAAGAGGCCAAACCTAAGATTAATTGGAATCTCTGAGGCAGATAGAGAGTCAGAGACCACCCTGGAACAAACATTCCATGAAATTATCCAAGAAAACTTTTCTTATTCCATCAGTGACACGACCAAACACAAGAGATTCAGAGAACACCTGCAAGACAACAAACAAAAAGACCAAATCCTAGACACATAGAAATCCACCTACACAAAGTAGTTATATGAGAAAAAATCCTAAAGGCAACAAGAGAGAAAGGTCAGACTATCTCTTAAGCAATCAAAAACTAAAAAAGACCAGTTAGAATAGCAGTAGACTTATCTACAGAAACACTTCAGGCTAGGAGAACTTGGAGCCCAATTTTCAAAGTTCTCAAAGATAAAAAATTTCAACCAAGAATTAACTATCCAGCTAAGCTAAGTTTCATCAGTGATAGAGTATTAAAATCCTGCCCTGACAGTCAATCCCTAAGAGCTTTTGCTGCCTCCAGACCAGCTCTACAAGTAACACTTAAGAAAGTATTAAACACAGAAGAAAGGAAAAAAAGAGCAACAATGCCCTTCACAAGAAAGCAAGAAAAAGATTGAAAACACACATGAACCAATCAAAAAATCAAAAGAAAGACAATAAACAAACAGCAGCAACCACAACAAACTCTATAAGAACCTCATGACAGGAATAAACTCTCACATCTCAATAATTAGCCTGAATGTGAATGGACTAAATACACCACTGAAAAGACATAGAATAGCAAAGTATATAAAATATCATGAGGAAACAATAAATTGTCTCAAAGATACTCATCTCACCACAAAGGATATGCACAAACTCAAAGTAAGAGGATGGGAAACAAAATTTCAGGTCAATGGAACACAAAAGGAAGTAGGAGTCATGATCTTAATATCAGACAAAATATCCTCTAAGCAATCAAAAACTAAAAAAAACATGGAAGGTCACTACATAATGATAAAAGGTTCAATCCATCAACAATAGATATCTATTCTAAACATATATGCACCCAACATAGGAGCACCAACTTTCATAAAGCAGCTT
>NW_007247361.1:280364-298048 GCF_000164805.1 Carlito syrichta
GATTAAAAGATACCTGGAAACAAATGAAAATGAAGAAACATCTTACCAAAACTTCTGGGATACCATGAAACAGTATTAAGAGAATAATTCCTATCTCTATGAACACACATGAAGAAAATGGAAAGATCACAAGTTAACAGCCTAAGGAAGTTAACATAACACAAGTTAACACATGTTAACACCTAAGGAAGCTGAAAAAGTAAGACCACCAAAACTCCAACTTCTGCAGAAGAATCCAGATCATCAAAATGAAAGACCAAATTCGGGACATAGAAGACAAAAAGATAATACAAAAAAATCAATGAAACCAAAAGTTGGTTCTTTGAAAGGATAAACAAGATTGATGGACTCCTAGCTAGACTGACCAAGAAAAAGAGAGAAAATCCCAAATAAATACAATCAGAAATGCAAAAGATCAAGTCACAACTGACCCTGAAGAAATTCAAAAGGTTATCAGAGACTACTATGTACAGTTGTATGGAAACAAACTTGAAAAGGAAATGGAGGACTTCCTGACATCACACAACCTACCCAAGTTGAAACAAGAAGAAATCGAGACCCTAAATAGACCAATAACAATCCCGGAAATTGACTATGTCATAAGAAAACCACCTACAAAAAAAAAAACCCACGACCAGATGACTTTTCAGCAGAATTCTACAAAACATACTGTAAGAGGTGATGAATTGTGTGAAAACTGTGTGAAGCTTTATATATTGTGTGATGAATTATGTGAAATGTAATGAAACTATAACCTCATATATTAAGTATGCTGAAACTGTGTGCTGTGACCTCTCCCCTAAAACTTAGTAATTCTTGGAAACCCTGGAAGAAACACCCTACTTGGGAGCACCAAGTGACTATGTTAGATAAGTTAACCAGCTTTCTCTGCTTCTGTAACCCCCGCTGGCAGTGTGTGAGTGTTGTGCGATAAGCCCCTTTCAAATTCTAGCGGGCTTTTCTCTGTTTGAATTGTGGCAGGCAAGACCCTTCTGGTGGGCTTTGTGTTGTTCGAATTTAAATTATAATGGCCTTGTGGATTAGGTGGGCTTTTGCATATTTAAGAAAGGCCCCTCTCGCAGTGTGGGGCCCTCGCCTAAAGACTTGTGAGTCTGGTGGGTGGCCCTGGCCAGTCGAACCTGGCTAATAAACCTCTCTCTTGGTAAATTGTGTGTCAATGCCGTGAATCAAACGCTTGGACTCCACATCAATACAAGGAGGAACTGATACCAATCCTACTGAAAGTATTCCAGGCAATTAAGAAAGATGGAACATACCTAAAAATAGTAAGAGCCATCTACGAGAAACTCACAGCCACATACTGCTAAACAGACAGCAAATAGAACCATTTCCCCTGAAACTGGAATAAGACAAGGATGCCCATTCTCAACTCTCCTTTCAACATAGTTTTGGAAGTCCTAGCTAGAGCAATCAGACAAGAGAAGGAGATCAGGGGTATCCAAATAGGAAAAGAGGAAGTCATGTTATCCCTTTTTTCAAACGACTTGATTCTATACCTTGAAAACCTTCTTGCACTGATAAAGGATTTTTGCCAAAGTCTCAGGATATAAAATCAACGTGCAAAAGACAGTTGCATTTCTATAAACCAACAATAAACAAACAGAAACCGAAATAAAAAGCACAATTCCATTCACAATAGCTGCAAAAAAAAAAAAAAAAGGAAATCCCTTGGCATCTTCTTAACCAGAGACATGAAAGATCTTTACACTGAAGCTACAAAACACTGCTCAAAGAAATCAAAGATAACACAAACAAATGGAAAAATATTCCATGCTCCTGGATTGGAAGAATCAACATTGTTAAGATATCCATCATACCCAAGGCAATCTATAGGTTTAACGCAATACCCATTAAATTACCAGCAGCATTCTTCTCAGACCTGGTAATGACAATACAAGAATTCATATGGAAACATAAATGACCACGAATAACCAAAACGATCCTCAGAAAAAAAAAAGTATCACACTCCCAGACTTTAAGCTTTATTATAAAGCTACAATAATCAAAACAGCCTGGTACTGGTACAAGATCAGGCATATAGACCAATAGAGTTTCCAGAAGCAAAACCCCAATTTCTCAACCAACTCATCTTTGACAAAGCCTCCACCACCAACCACTGGGGAAAGGCGATCTTATTCAGTAAATGGTGCTGGGAACTCAAGAACTCAAAAAACAACAGATACTGGACAGGATGTGGCAAAAAGGGAACACCTCTACACTGTTGGAGGGAGGGAGTGTAAACTAATACAACCTCTGTGTAAAACAGTGTGGTGATTCCTAAAAGATCTAAAAATCAATCTTCCATATGACCCTACAATCTCCCTTCTGGGAATATACCTAGAGATACTCAAATCACTCTATTTAAAAGATACCTGCACATATGTTTATTGCAGCACTGTTCACAATAGGAAAAACATGAAACCAACCATGCTGCCCATCAAAAGAGAACTGGATTAGAAAAAAAATGTGGTACATATAAATGATAAGAACCTTAGAAAATGCATGCATCTATACATGATAGATGATAGACAGCCATAAAGAAAGACAAAATTATGAATTTCACAGCAACTTGAATGGTCTTAGAGTTCTTGATGATGGCCATCCTGACTGGAGTTAGGTGGTATCTCAGTGTGACTTTAATTTGCATTTCTTTGATGACTAGTGAAGTTGAGCATTTTTTCATGTATCTGTTGGCTGCTCTTATGTCTTCTTTTGAGAAGTGTCTATACATATCTTTTGCCCACTTTGTTATGGGGCTGTTTGTTTTTTTCTTTTCGGCACATTTGAGTTCCTTATAGATCTTAGATGTTAGACCTATAGAGTCTATAATATTGAGTGATCTATTGCAGAAACAAAGAACTGAGTATCACATGCTCTCACTCATTATCAGACCTTGAACAATTATCATAATACTCTAAGAAAAGAATTGGCAGTAGTGGGAAACTGCCGGGGTTGCGGGGGAGGGAGGTGTGATTGTCAGTAGTGGGAATCTTCTGGGGGGAGGGGATACATAATCAACAAGGGTAAACGCATAATGAGCATTTGTATACCTAACCCTGAATTGCACCCCATGTCTTTAAAATTAAAAATTGAAAAAATACATGGCATATCCCCAAATGGAATATGATTCAACCACAAAAATGAAAGAAGGAATTAAGTACATGCTACAACATGAATGAATGATGAAAATTTGTTATGTGAAAGAAGTCAAACACAAAAGGCTATATAATATCATATGAAATGTCCAGAATAGGCAAATCCAGAGATAGAAAGTAGATTAGTAATTGATGAGGCCTAGGAGGAGGGAAAAGAAGGGAGTGATTGCTAATGGGTATAGAGTTTCTTTTTGGGGTGATGAAAATTTTGTGGATACAGAGGTATGGTTGTACAACATTGTGAACATACTAAAAATCACCAAATTGAATATTTTATTTATTTATTTTTGCTGCAAAAGATTTATTTTGGAAAGACTTTTTTTGGTGAAAAGCTTCAATGTTAGAATTTAGAATTTGTAGCTCATCAATTAATAAAGAAATTTCAGAGCTTTATGATATATAATCCAGAAATTTATTTTAACCTTTTCAGTTAAGTGGAAAGTGGGATGGGCACATTTGTTTCTTGTTTTTGTTGCACCTGCTAAGTCAAATAACAAGGGAAAGTAAACCTAAAGTTAGAAACCAAGTGAAATGAGTGATCCAAGAAAGGATACCATCTGTCAAAGGGAAAAATAAAAATAAAGAGAGGCAAAGATTTGGAAAGAGACTAAGAAAATGTGCAAATATTAGTTTAAAAAATAAGGAATGCTTTTAATTCATTAACGTTTCCTCTATTTATGAATTGCCATGGTTCAGCAAAGGTCAATGGCAAGGGGAGCCCTTGTGTTAAAGAGGGGAGATTCCTCATTCCAGAAGATACTAGGGGGTCATAGGTTTTCCTGTGCTGTTGTTCCAGTGTCAACACCAGACTGCAGAGCCATGATTCCCCCTTGGAATTACACTCCCATGAATAAGGTCTTCATTTCCAGCCTTCCAGCAAGTATGCAGGGTGATGCAGAAGCCTGGAGTTTGGAGCTCCACACCCTGAAGGTCCTTCAGTGGAAGTCTCCTAGCGTGAAGGACAGTTCTTGGGCTGAAACTCACACAAGATGGGAGAGGGACGAGACAGGAAGACCTGGACCTACCCAGACTCCCTCTGGACTGCAGAAAACTGATGACAACATCTTAGGGAGAGTTGCTGCCCACCAAAGAGGACCCTGAGAAAGAAAAATAGCATGAGAACCTGGGAGAGGGGCATACAGAGAAAGGGCAAAGTTGAGATGGTGTTTTCCTTGAGTGAATGTCTTTCAAAGCTAACAACATACTATGTGGGTGTCTAACATGCTGATGTATGAATACTGCCGGGCCCTGAAGTCCTAGCTTTGAATCCATTTTTTTCCCTTTAGTGTTGTGAGTACAGGGAGAAACTGACCCTATGTTTTTCCCCATGACAGAAGTCACTGTCATTATGGCTTTCATATCAAGTTTCCCTTTGCTCCAATTAATTATTTACCAATTTTTACGTTTAGAGGTTAGACTTGCCAACATCAAAGCACCACAAATGTGTGTGACATCTAGTGACACTGGGTTGAGAAATGCCAATATAAATACCATATATCAAATTACCATTGTTTCACACCAGGATAAAAAGGAGGGTGGTGGTAGTGGTGGTGGTGGGTTGAGGAAGAGTTGTTCTGGAAAGAAATGAAGAAGAGAGCAGAACCAATCTCAAGCAGCCAAGTGGTGAGAAGTTGGATGTATAAGACCCTATGATCTTTTGGGTAGGTGGCCAGGCGGCCGTCTGCTAACACATCTTGGCAGAGAAAATGGGAACCAAGTGCAGTGGCTGGCGTGCGCAATAGTGCGTTGATGGTAATGGCAGATTGGGAACAACTGGTTGCTGTTGAGTTTGAGGCCACACATATTCCAATTCTCCAGAAGAAACGTTCCCAGCACAATGGAAGTGTCAAGAGCTGCCAGGCAGGTCAGTACTCTTCCTGCAGTTGGGGCAGCTGTTCATGGGCTTGTTCCTCTGCTTCCGCCTCCTCTGTGTGGCCCTCGTGTTCTCCTGAAGCATAGAGCACTTCCATGAGTCGCTGCAGGAGGTCATCATTTTCCTGCCCATGTTGCTGGCAGAGGAGTTCGATCTCTCTCAGCTTCCCAAAGTAGAAATCCCTTTCCTTTTCCACGCCTTGAAGGGCAAGGCGTTTTAATGAATGTACCTGTTCATTAAGCTGTATGACCTGTGTTTCTAAATCTTTATCAGATTTGGATGCTGAGCTGCTGGAGGAAGCCCTTTTGGCTGATGAGGGAGAAGCTGTGGATCCTGGTTTAGATGCTGGACTTGACTTAGCTGTGCCTGCTGTGGGGGAGTTTGCACGGTGAGACTTTTTTGGCAGGTTGAAGATCTGTTCACCAGGGTCAGGGGGAGGAATTGCATCTTGCCCTTGTCGTGCCTCTACCGGGTCATACTCCTTCCCGTCGTAGTTAACATCATAGAATTTCTTAAACCACTGAATAAAATCCAGGTTGTCCTGGAAACGTTCTTTCACTAGCTTCTCCACCAGAATTACCTTATCAATGTTCATTCGTTTAAATGATGCTTGCAGAAGTTTAAACTTGTGAATATATTCATGTTCCAACTTTGCTTGAAATTTTACTTTCTTCAAACAAACACAGCCTGGAAAGAGCATGTCCACGAACTGGCAATAGGCCGCTCCTGAACAAAGCTGTTGCACTTTTGTGTACTTTAAAGATACTATATCATTAACCCAGGCAATGATGTCATGTCTGCTCATAGTCTCTTGGGTTATGGAGGTAGAATACACATTGACTGCCATTCCCCAACTGTAGGAACGCTCCCCGTGCACTGTGTGCTTCCGGAAAGGAATGATGGTCCCGTTATTATCCTGGATGATGTCGTTGTTGTTCTCACCATTAGGGGACAGGGTTTGGGTCCGCCCAGGCATTGGCGCACTCCCGTGAGAGGGGACAAACCGCTGTGGGCTGGCTGGTGAGGAAAGTGGCTGCGTTGTCTTCCCACTCGCTTGCCTGCTCCGCTCACGGACCGTGCCTGCTGCCCACTCGCCCGCTCTTGAATATTTTAAAAGGTTGATTTTGCCGGGCTTGGTGGCTCAGCCTGTAATCCCGCGCCTTTGGGAGGTTGAGGTGAGTGGATTGCCTGAGCCCGCGGGTTCGAGACCCGCCTGGGCAGCGAGACCTCATCTCTACAATAAATCAAAAAATCAGCCGGGCGTGGTAGCGCACGCCTGTCATTCCGGCTACTCGGAAGGCTGAGGGGGAAGGATCGCCGGAGCCCAGCAGGTCGAGGCTGCGGTGGCCGGGAGTGGCCACAGCACTCCAGTCTGGGCGACAGAGTGAGACTCCAACTCAAAAAAAAAAAAAAAAAAAAAGGTTGATTTTCTGGTATGTGAATTATATCTCAAGAATACAGTTTTAAAGATAAGAACAATTAGTACAAAGATGATAATTAAACTGCCAAGTAAGAATAACAAAAACTGTTTTGGATGGTTAAGTAAATCAAGTGATATTTATTCAGCAGCCCACTAAGTGCTGTGCCACGGATATGTCCCATTCATAGCTCACTCTAGTAGAACCCGTATGAGGAAGCACAGCTGACTGACCACCTCTCTCTCCCAACTGTTGGATCCAACCTTCCCCCAGAATGAGGGTGGTGAGGATAGGGACAGGGCCATTCCTATGCGTGCAAGAGTCCTACAATTGGCAAATTGTGATCAGGGGTTCTCAAGGGCTGAACAGAGATTTTTTTCCGAATCACACTGTAATCTAAGACTCTTCCTACTCACTCCGAACTTTTCTCTCTTCTTCCACAGAGCATTATGGTCAGCCTCTTCCCAACCGCTCTTGCTGCTGTCTTCTTTATCCTTCATTGTCATTTCCCTCTAATAATCTCCTGCTCATCTACTATTGACGTAAGCTCCTTGCAGAACAGGAATCCATTCACTAAGGTATATTTAAGAATGACTACTGTACAAGACTCGAAGAATGCGTCTAAAAGGGCTTTGTGAGACTGAATGTGTCAGCTCTATAGTAAAAAGAGTGTGGGGACACTTTTACTCCACGTGTCCCCAGGATTCCAAAATCAGATTATGTAACATATTGTATTCACTTGTATACAATGTATACAAAACGTACACCAACAAACCACTCTCCAAGGTGCCTAATTTGAAGGACAATACGTTTTCAAGTGAAGTAGTTCCTGAAATGGTTGGGAAGAATCAGTTTCACACAATCACCATATTAAAAAATAACTGACTAAGGCCGCCAACACTGCATGGGTAAGTCAGATGAGGGTGATAAGTCTAAAGCAGTGTTTTTCAAGCTGTGGGTCATGACAAAGTAATGAATCATAAAATCAATTTTGTGGGTCAGGAGAGAAACTTCTTTTGGTTTTGTTTTTAAAAAAATAAGTCAGAATATACATACATAGTAAAGCAAGTATAGTTTCATAAAATTTTTGTCTGAGATACATGTGTGTACATCTGTGTGTACATGTAACACATAAATTGTGTGTTAATTTATATACATTAACTAGGTCTCAATATTTTTGTTGTGGGTTGCATTAAAAAAAGGTTTGGAAGTCCTCATCTAATGGATACACAATGAAGTTGGAATAGTATAATTCACATAAAGACATTTAGCAACATTCTCCAAACTAGGAACAGAATTTTGATTCCCAGAAACCTTGCCAGGGTTGCATGTTTTTGAGTGATAATGTCCAAAAGGGGTGAGTCACATTAGATTTTCTGGAGCGTGACTGCTCCTCCAGCCCAGAATCATATTCATAATCTGGCTAGGTACTAGAGATCACCACATTTGGGCCAGGTACATCTCAAAGTTATACATTATGCAATATGATTGCAGGGTACAGTCACAGAACACTCAGGAATAAATAAAATCCTCACTCATCATCCTTTGTCTCTCCAGGCTAATATAGTCTATTCCAAGTTTATTCCTGCATGCCATTGCTGCTGGCCAGGAACAAAGGATGATTTCTAGACATCTCTGGGAGTCTTACTAACAGACTCTTGGAACAAGTATAGAGCTCATTCTGTAGTCTTATCTCATTAGGACCACATCTCATGGAAGTCAATTCTCCTTAAATGAATGGCAGAATTTGGGCCATGGGGCCTGGAAGCCTAAAAGAAGAGTTATAGAGAAGTCAAAAATAGTTGTAATTTGTTTGCAAAACTAGATTTCACACAGAATTTTAAAGGAAAAAAAAAATAAAGATCAATAGGCATTGAAACGCAAGTTCCACTGCTCTCACCTAAAAATGCAAAGCAGAAAACCAGTGCTGAGAAAAATCACAGGGCTGTCCAATCTTAAAATTGAAAAGCACCCTAAGCTCTCTTAGGTGCTTCTCAAAGTCGAGGCATATGTAGTCTTAGGGGTAGACATATATAAATGAATGGGTAGGCCGGACTCGGTGGATCAGCCTGTAATCCCGCGCTTTGGGAGGCCGAGGTGAGTGGATTGCCTGAGCCCGTGGGTTTGAGACCCACCTGGGCAACTTGGCGAGACCTCATCTCTACAATAAATTAAAAAAATTAGCCGGGCATGGTAGTGCGCACCTGTCGTTTCAGCTACTTGGAAGGCTGAGGCAGAAGGATCGCCGGAGCCCAGCAGGTCGAGGCTGCGGTAGCCGGGAGCGGCCACTGCACTCCAGTCTGGGCGACTGAGTGAGACTCCAACTCAAAAATAAATAAATAAATAAATAAATAGGTAGAAAAGCCACAGGAAAACAAGGTGGTGCTAGGGTCATAGTATTTCACTGAATCTATGATATCATTGATTGTGAGATGTGTTGTTATTTTTAAACCATTAAAAGAAAAAAATGCTGCTATGAGGCAATGTGCTCTTACCAATTTAAATATTTTAATCTTATTTTAAAAGTTTTTAAAAATTAGACATAAATTCTATCATATACCATTCTTGAAGAACATTTAAGACTATACAAGTTGATTATACATAAGGGGAAAATTTTAAGCAAAGTAAATTGGTTAAAACATTTCTAAAATTCTTCAAATTCAGAATATTACTCTTCTGAATAATTTCTCAATTCAGTCATCGATGTTCACAGATATTCTCTTAGTCAAAAGGATATTGAGAATTCAGTATTTCTTAAAAGAGTACTTTGCTATCATTTTCAGAACTTCCTTCCAAGCTGCTGACACTCTCTAGCAAGTTGCAATGCTGGCATTCTATTGAACTTAGTAGGAGATGCTACTGGGATTTTTTTTAGTTAAAATCAAACTCATAGTCCTCTTTCAAGTGGTCTTTTCTTAGTTTGTTGGCAGAAATTTTAAGGGGTTGCTATTATCCATTCATGCCATTAGAAATTCTCGAACTGTGCAGATACATGTCTACACCAACAGCTAACATAATTTGGAAAGTTACATAGGGCCCCTGGTCATCTGTTTCATATGGCTGTACATAATTCATTCTTCAGCTCGGCTGTCATTCATTCCTTCTATGGTGTGTGTATGTGTCTGTGTGTGCAAGTGAATATACACACATAAGATAACATCATTGAGTATAAGCTTATTCTCATATGTGATTGGGTTCAAACTTATACACAATAGTGCACTCATCTTCTGTTTCTGCATAGCAAATTACTACAAATTAGCATCTTAAAACAACACCCATTTACTATCTCAAAGTTCTGGAAGTCAGAAGTTCCTCATGGCATGGTTGGATTTGCTGCTCAGGATCTTACAAGACCAAAGTTAAGGTGTTGATAGGACTGCATTCCTTTCTGGAGGCTCTGGGGAAGAAGCAAGCTCACTCGGATTGTGAGCAGAATTCAATCCTTTGCAGTTATAGGACAGAGGTCCTGGTTTCCTTGATATGTGGCCCTGTCTCTTTAAGCCAGCAACACATGTTGAATTCTGCTCATCCATAAAATCTCTCTGACTTTTCCCTTCTGTTGTCTCTCTCTGACTTTGTTTTCTTTCCTCAGCTGGGAAAAAACTCTGTTTTTAAAGGCTCCTGCAATTACATTGAACCTATCAAGATAATTCACAATAATCTCCCAATTTTAACATCAATTGATGAGTAACCTTAATTACCTCTGCAAAGTCTCTTTGGCCATGTAATTTGACACAAATATATGACAACAAAGGGTGAAGATCTTGGGGGCCAAAATTCTGTCTACCATATTTACTTTGATTTTATTGTTTAAAATTAAATACGGTATCAAGTTTTGACCATTTGACATTATGCATAGCATCATGTTGAAATATTGTACATTGTATATATATATATTCTTAATGTTTAACTATTCTGGTACCCTTGGCATTGACAGACATGTCAATGGATAATTTTCTCAGCATTTCCTCTTTGACTAAATTCATAATTTTCCTTTTCCTCAATTGAAGCACTTGTCACTGGAAGTTATGCAGTTTCCAGTCAGTTGGAAGTTTTTCACAAATTGATAGTCCATACCTTAATAAATATCCTTCACTATGCATAGTCTTGGTTATGCCAGTCTCTTATTGTTTTGAAATCTCTTTCATTTATTGTGAGAGCACTGGCAATTTCTCCTGCCTTCAGTTGCTGGACTGGAGAAGTGTTAGGTAACCCTTTTGTATGTATTTCTGTAATAAAACAGCACCACTTTATCTTCATAAGTTTCTTCCTTGGTTGTTGTTTTGCAAGAACATAGAGATCAGGCCAATTTTCCAACAATAAATACCTTCATCACTAATATCACATTTACACTCCACTTCTTACTTCCATGTTTTTCTGCAAACCAGTAACTTTTCACTGAAATGCCAACTATAGTGTAATCTTGTTGGAGATATATTAACCAGAATATATTAACCAATCTATGTGGTACCAACAACGTACAATACACAATGAAATGACTATACAAACAACTGTGACCGAGTTTGCACATGCACAGACAACAGCTATGTCACAACTGCCTCTAGGACATTAGTGGTAATAAGACATCATCCCAACTTCCAACATGTTCAATGTGAGAAAAACAATGCCTTCAACTCATTCATTTACTAAATATTTATTGAACAACTACTATGTGCCCAACATTGTGCTCTTTCAGCAACTCTGGTAAGTTTTCCTGTTAATCCACTCAAAAATAATAAATATAATGGCTAAGGGATCAGTGCCAGGGCCAGGCTAACTGGGTTTCAAATATTTTAAAGCCTCTGTCATTTATAAACCCTAGACACATTTCTTAACGCTTATCTGTAATAAGGGAATAAATGAGATAATTCATGTATAGTACTTAACACAGCACTTGGCACATAGTAAAAACTCAAAAATCATGTCAGATGGCTATTATTATTAACTGAACTTAAGAGTTGACGTTTTCCTTTCTGTTTGCTCATAAAGCAAATGCCTGGATATCCCCAGCTAGTAAAAAGGTATTAATTTTGGAAATGATATCTCTATCAGTTCTAATTCTTTAATGTTCTAAAATATACCAGATTATCTCATGCCGCCACAAGTGTACTGACTCTCTAAATAAAAACTAGGAAGCAATCAATACTAATGACTAGGGAACTCTGAGACAGTAATACCGTGTTTGAAAAAGAAAGTCTTCTTTTAACACATATTATTTATTTTAAATATGTGGGGTACAATTCAGTATTAGATATACAAATGTTCATTACACAGGTACCCTTGTTGATGAAGTATGCCCCTCCTCCCCTGGCAGTTTCCCATTACTCCCAAGCCCTCTTTTTTGTTTTCAATATTTTCAAATTTTATTTACACATATTTGCCAATTTTTATTAAGGTTATTCTCCTAAGTTATGTTTTTTTATTGCTATGGTGAATGTGATTTTCTCCATTTTAATTTTTTTATTTTAAAGATGTGGGGTGCAATTCAGGATTAGGTACCCTTGTTGATGAGGTGTGCCCCTCCTTCCCCTGGCCAAGTTCCCTCAACTGGCAATCCAACCCCCCCAACAGTTTCCCAACACTACTATTAATCCCTTTCTTAAAGTATTATGATAGTTGTTGTAAAGGTCCACTTATGAGTGAACATGAGATACTCAGTTCTTTGTTTTCTGTGATAGATCACTCAGTATTATACCCACTAAGTCCATTCAAGTTGCTGCGAAGCTCATAATTCTGTCCTTCTTTATGGCTGTGCAATATTTCATTGTGTAGATATATCACATTTTAAAAAATCCAGTCCTTTTTTGATGGGCAGCACGGTTAGTTCCATGTTTTTGCTGTTGCAAATAATGCTGCAATAAACATGCGTGCGCAGGTATCTTTTTCACAGAGTGATTTGAGTTTCTTCGAGTATATTCACAGTAGGAGGATTGCAGGGTCATATGTAAAAAAGGTTGATTTTTAGATCTTTTAAGAATCTCCAAACTGTTTTCTACAGAGGCTGTACTAGTTTACACTCCCACCAAGAGTGTAGAGGTATTTCCTTTTTGCCGCATCCTCTCCATCATCTGTTGCTTTCTGAGTTATTGATGTTGGCCATCCTGACTGGAGTTAGGTGGTATCTAGGTGTGGTTTTAATTTGCATTTCTTTGGTGACTAGTGAGGCTGAGTATTTTTTCACGTATCTGTTGGCTGCTCTTATGTCTTCTTTTGAGAAGTGTCTATTCATACTTTTGCCCACTTTGTAATGAGGCTGTTTGTTAAAAGGCTACAATTTCAGGCCACTCAAGCACACTTTCCTCCATTTCCACTGTGCATTTCTCTCCTGTGTGCACTTGGATATCTATAAGTTAAAACATCCATGTAAACTAACTCATGCCATGTACTTTCTTCAAAGAGTTGGAGCCCTTTGCTTAGACTTCTTGCAGGGACTAGGGTGAGGTGACTGAGGAATTTGCTTTAGATGCAGCATTTAAGGAGCACCAATAAACACAGATATCAAGATAAATAATATTTCAGTGCAATATTTAAAATATAAGTTAATGTAAAAAATTCTATAATAAACAAAATATCCAAAAGTTTTTTTTATAATCAATATTTTTTATTTTGATATTGTGGGGTACAGTTAAGGCTTAGGTATACAAATATGCTTTGTTCAGGCACCCTTGTTGATAAGAGGTGTCTCCCCATCCCCAGATAGATATTGACTACCGTTAATCCCATCTCCCTTCCCCTTCCCCCCCATAGTTTCCCACCACCATCAGTCCTTTTCTTATAGTATTATGTTGGATGTTCAAGGTGCACTATATGAGTGAGAACATGTAATACTCAGATCTTTGTTTCTGTGAGAGATCACTCAGTATTATAGACTCTAGTTCCATCCAGGTTGCTGCGAAATTCATGATTGTGTTCTTTTTTATGGCTGTATAGTATTCCATCGTGTATATGTACCACATTTTTAAATCCAGTCCTCTTTTGATGGACAGCATGGTTGCTTCTAGGTTTTTGCTATTGTGAACAATGCTGCGATGAATATATGTGTGCAGGTATCTTTTTGATAGAGTGATTTGAGTTCTTCAGGGTATATTCCCAGTAGGGGGATTGCGGGTCATATGGGAGGTCAATATTTAGAGCTTTTAGGAATCACCACACTGTTTTCCACAGAGGTTGCATTAGTTTGCACTCCCACCAACAGTGTAGAAGTGTTCCCTTTTCGCCACACCCTATCCAGCAACTGTTATTTTTTGAGTTATTGATAATTGCCATTCTGATTGGAGTTAGGTGGTATCTCAGTGTGGTTTTGATTTGCATCTCTCTGATGATTAGTGAGGCTGAACATTTCTTCATGTGTCTGTTGGCTGCTCGGATGTCTTCCTTTGAGAAGTGTCTGTTCATATCTTTTGCCCACTTTATGATGGGGTTGTTTGTTTTTTTCTTTTCAGCACATTTGAGTTCCTTGTACATCCAAGATGTTAAGCTTTTGTCAGACCTGGAGTTGGCAAATACTTTTCCCCAGTCTGTAGGCTGTCTCCCTGCTCTCTTGATGGTTTCTCTGGCTTTGCAGAAGCTTGTCAGTTTAATGAGGTCCCACTTGTCTATCTTATCTCTTATGGCCTGTGGGTTTCGGGTTTTGTTCAGGAATTGGATGCCAGTTCCAATTTCCATAAGAGTATGTCCTGCATTTTCTAAGGTTCTTTTTTTTTTTTGAGTTGGAGTCTCACTCTGTTGCCCAGACTGGAGTGCAGTGGCCACTCCTGGCCACCGCAGCCTTGGCCTGCTGGGCTCGTGATCCTTCCGCCTCAGCCTTCCGAGTAACTGGAATTACAGGCATGCGCTACCATGCCCGGCTGATTTTTTTATTTATTGTAGAGATGAGGTCTCGCTGCCGAGGCGGGTCTCAAACCCACGGGCTCAGGCAATCCACTCACCTCAACCTCCCAAAGGCGTAGGATTACAGGCTGAGCCACCGAGCCTGGCTCTAAGGTTCTTATGGTTTGAGGTTTTACATTTAGGTCTCTAAACCATTTCGAGTTAATTTTGGTGTATGGGGATAGATAGGGGTCTTGTTTGAGTCTTCTGCATATGGTCAGCCAGTTTTCCCAGCACCATTTACTGAATAGGTTCTCCTCTCCCCAGTGGTAGGTGGTGGAGGTTTGTCAAAGATGAGTTGGTTGAGAAATTGAGGTTTTGCTTCTGGAATCTCAATTCTATTCCATTGGTCTATATGCCTACTCCTGTACCAATACCAAGCTGTTTTGATTATTGTAGCTTAATAGTAAAAGTTTGAAGTCTAGTAATGTGATACCACCTGCTTTGTTTTTTTGCTGAGGATTGTTCTGGCTATTCTTTGTTTTTCCATATGAATTCCTGTGTTGTTTTTTTCTAGGTCTGAGAAGAATGTTACTGGTAATTTGATGGGTATTGCATTAAATCTGTAGATTGACTTAGGTAGGATAGACATCTTCACAATGTTGATTCTTCCTATCCATGAGCACGGAATATTTTTCAACTTGTTTGTGTCATCTTTGATTTCTTTGAGCAGTGTTTTGTAGTTTTCATTGTAAAGGTCTTTCATGTTTCTGGTTAGGAAGATGCCAAGGCATTTCATTTTTTTTTTGTAGCTATTGTGAATGGGATTGTGCTTTTTATTTGGGTTTCTGTTTGTTTATTATTGGTGTAAAGAAATATGATTGTCTTCTGCGCATTTATTTTATATCCTGAGACTTTGCCAAAGTCCTTTATCAGTGTAAGAGATTTTTGATAGATTCTCTTGGGTTTTCAAGGTACACAATCATGTTATCTGCAAAGAGAGATAAGTTGACTTCCTCTTTTCCTATTTGGATACCTGACTGCCTTCTCTTCTCTGATTGCTCTAGCTAGGACTTCCAATACTATATTGAACAGGAGGGGTGAGAGTGGGCATCCCTTGTCTTGTTCCAGTTTTCAGGGGAAATAGTTCCAATTTTTGTCCATTTAGGAGTATGCTGGCTGTGGGTTTCTCCTAGATGGCTTTTACTATTTTGAGGTATGTTTCCAGTATGCCTAGATGTTCGAGGGTTTTTATCAAGAAGGGGTGCTGGATTTTATCAAAAGCTTTTTCTGTATCTAATGATATAATAATGTGGTTATTGTTTTGATATCTGTTGATATATTTAATTACATTTATGGTTTTACAAATGTTGAACCAGCCTTGCATTCCAGGGATGAAGACTACTTGGTCATGATGGATGATTTTTGAGATGTGTTGTTGAATCCAGTTTGCTAGGATCTTGTTGAGAATTTTAGCATCTATGTTCATCAAAGATGTTGACCTGTAGTTCTCTTTTTTTGTTGGGTCTTTACCTGACTTGGGTATCAATGTGATGTTAGCTTTGTAAAATGATTTGGGGAGAGTTCCATCTTTCTCAATCGCCTGGAATACCTTCAGTAGAATTGGTATCAGCTCCTCTTTAAATGTTTTTTAGAATTCTGCTGGAAAGTCATCTGGTCCAGGGCTTTTTGGGGGGAGGGATGTAGTTTTCTTATGATATAGTCAATTTCCTTTGTTGTTATTGGTCTATTTAGGGTCTCAATTTCTTCTTGTTTCAACCTAGGCAGGTTGTGTGATAACAGAAAGTCCTCCATTTCCTTAAGGTTTTCAAGTTTTTTTCATACAAGTGTACATAGTAGTCTCTAATGATCTTTTGTATTTCTTCAGGGTCAGATGTGCCCTCATCTTTTGTGTTTCTCATTGTGTTTATTTGGGCTTTTTCTCTCTTTTTCTTGGTCAGTCTAGTTAGGGGACCATCGATCTTGTTTATCCTTTTGAAGAACCTGCTTTTTGTTTCATTGATTGTTTTGTATTATCTTTTTGTCTTCTATGTCCTGGATTTGGGCTTTTATTTTGGTGATCTGGATTCTTCTGTGGAAAATAGGGTTTTTATGGTCTTGCTTTTCCAGCTTCCTTAAGTGACTTGTTAGGCTGTTAATTTGTGATCCTTCCATTTTCTTCATGTGCATTTGTAGGGATATAAATTCCCCTCTTACTACAGTTTTCATGGCGTCCCAGAGATTTTGGTAAGAAGTTTCTTCATTTTCATTTGTTTCCAGGTATCTTTTAATCTGTTTTGATTTCATCATTGACACAGGAGTTGTTTAGTATCATGCTGTTTAGTGTCCATGTCTTTGTGGGTTTTGGGGTGAACTTGTTGGTGTTAATGTTTATCTTTATTCCACTGTGGTATGAGAAAGTGCATTGTAAAATTTCACTTCTTTTACATTTGCTTATGCTTGATTTATGGCCAATATGTGGTTGATCTTAGAGTACATTCCATGCAGTGATGAGTAGAATATTTATTCTGTGGTCTTTGGATGGAGGGTTCTGTAGGGGATATCAATTAAGTCCATTTAATCAAGAGTCACATTGAGGTTTCGGATCTCATTGCTGATTTTTTGTCCTGATGATCTGTCTAGGATTGTGAGCGGGGTATTGCAGTCCCCAGCTATGATGGTATTGGAGTCAATATCTTTTTTTAGTTTACCTAGAAGCTACTTTATGAAAGCTGGTGCTCCTATGTTGGGTGCATATATGTTTAGGATGGATATTTCTTGTTGATGGATTTAACCTTTTATCATTATGTAGTGGTTTTCTGTACCTTTTTAAATTTTTGATACCTTAAAGGGTATTTTGTCTGAGATTAAGATTGCGATTCCTCCTTTCTTTTGTGTTCTGTTTGGCTAAAAGTATGTTTCCCATCCCCCTACTTTGAGTCTTTGAGTGACCTTTCTAGTGAGGTGAGTCTTTGAAGGCAATAAATTGTTGCCTGGTGGTATTTTATCCATTTTGCCATTCTATGTCTTTTCAGTCACATTCAAGCTAATTATTGAAATGTGAGAGTTGATCCCTATCATAATGTTCTTACAGAGTTGTTGTTGTTCTTCCTGTTTGTGTGTTGTCTTTATTTTGGTTTTAGAGTTGGTTCATGTGTGTTTTTAATCTTTTGCTTGTACTCTTGTGAAGAATGTTGTTATTCTTTTTTCCTTTTCTGCTGTGTTCAATACTTTCTTAAGTGCTCCTTGTAGAGTTGGTCTGGTGGCAGCGTAGATTCTTAGGGATTGGATATCTGGGAAAGATTTCAATTCCCCCTCACTGATGAAGCTTAGTTTGACTGGGTAGGCTATTCTTGGTTGAAATTGTTTATCTTTTAGAACTTTAAAGATAGGGCTCCAAGCTCTCCT
>NW_007247361.1:298068-314654 GCF_000164805.1 Carlito syrichta
GTCCATGCAGTGGGGTTGTAGGTTTACTCCCTGAAATAAAATGAGGTTAACAGAGGGAAGAGAATGGAGCAGACAGTGAGGGGGAAGAGGGAGGTGGAGAGAGAGAGGAGTAAGGGGGAAAACAGGTGATTGTACCAACAAATGGAGAGAGAGACCTAAACTGAGACAGATAAAAACAGTAAACCACGGCTACAAACTAACCAACTCCCATACAAAAAAACTAACATACAATGATGCTAACATACAAGTTAACCAACCTCCTTATTGTTGTGCTGCTCCTCTATACAAAGATATGGTTTACAGAGAGGAGAAAAGAGAAAAAAAGAAAAAAATGGAACAAAACAGTAGGAATAGAATCAAGTCAGTAAACTAACAGAACCAATCAAGCACACTCTGAGACTTTTCATTTAAGTCCAATGTCCTTTCAGTTCTGATTTATAGCTGTCTTCTCAGGCTGGTAATTTGTTCACAGTTAGGGTCAGTTGCCCCTGGCCTGCTGTGAAGTGTAGTTCAGATCACCACTCAGTTCACCACTGCCCAGTTCACTTCAGATCTGGCCTGTCTCTGTTTTTCAAGCTTGTTTTCCCCATTTCAGTGTTTTTACCTTGAATCGTCAGCAGGTAGTGCTATCTCACCACTCCAGATAGTCTTTATTTCAGCTGTTCACCCCAGAGGGGATGGAGCTGGACAGGAGCCAGACAGAAGCCCGAGATGGGAGCCTGTCTCAAGGCACATGGGAGAAGACCCACCGCCTGGCAGGACATCATGGTGGCAGTAGAGGCAGCAGCGATCTCAGCAGATCTTGCTTGCAGAGGCTTCAAAGTCTGAAGTCATGGATTGCCTCAGGCACGGGTGGCGCAATGTGCAATGGCCACCACAGAGGATGCAAATGTTTCTAGAGCTTATTAGTCCCTTTTGTGTTGCTGTAAATAAATATCTGAGGCTGGGTAACTTATAAAGAAAAAAAGAGTTATTTGGCTCACAATTCTGTAGGGCTCTAGCATCTGCCTGACTTCTGGTGAGGCCTCAGGAAGTTTTACTCCTGGCAGAAGGCAAGGGGAGCCACCATGTCACATGGGGAGAACAGGAGCCAGAGAGGTTGGTGGTGGTACCAAGCTCTTTTAAGCAACCAACTCTCCTTGAGAACAGTGCCAAGCCATTCATGAGGGAGCCACCCCCAAACTCAAGCACCTCCCACTAGGCACCACTTCCAACACTGGGGATCACATTTCAACATGAGATTTGCAGGAGACAACACTTAAACTGTCATAGTCTTAACAGAGCATTAGCAGCCAAGAGAATTTCTTCTAGGCATAAGTTTGCACAAAGGCTGATAGTTTCGTGGAAGTGTTGCTCTCTAGACAGTTTAACACTTACTAGGTTGCAACGGTTCACAAGTCACTTAGCCTCTCTGTGCCTATTTTCTCACTTGTAAAACAAAGACAACTGCATCTAACTCAATGGCTATTTGTGAGATTAGCTAAAACAGCACAAGGCTGACAGATACTACACGTCCAGTGACAATTAGTTTTCTTTCCTTAATTAAATAAATCATTTTAATGCATAATAGTGGATTCACAGAAACATATGAGGGGGGACCCCCACCAAGAAAAACATAACTATTTTTTGGAGGGTGCCACCCTTGTACTATAGATTCTCCCCCTCCAGGTAAGTGTTCTAGGAACCCATTGGCGTCAGTGTACCAGCTAGTGTTGTTGTGACAGACTGTGTTTGACTCCAGTGAATGTTTTTTTTAGATTCTTTCAACAGGTTTGCCCATATCATGATGGGTGATTTATGAGTGCATCTGCCTATCCACACCACGCTAAGTGTTCAAAAGTTTTTGACCCAAAATGGCAGGATCTTCGTGCCCCACCCTCCTTATTCACCTGATCTTGCCTTGAGTGACTTTTTGTTTGTACCCTCGGATGAAAAAAATCCTCAAAGAGAAAAGTTTTGCTGATGTAGAAGAGGCAAAAGCACTAAAAGGCATCAAAATTGAGCTTAAAAACTATTCTGAGCAATGGAAAAAGCATCTTAATAGGTGTACTGCATCAAATGGAAAGTACTTTGAAGGTGACTGAAGTTTAAACATATGAGGATAAATACACAATTTTTAATAAATAAAATCTGTTTTGGGGGGAAGGGGTTCCCCCTCGTAGCTTCCTGGAACTTTGTTACTAGAAAAGACATTTGACGGACATTGTCTCTATTTTATCTTCCTCATTTAATACCTTGGGGTATTCGTCTCCCAGGGTTATGACAAGAAATTACTACAAACTTGGTGGCACTATTCAACCTATTACATGTTACTGACATAATACTTACACAAAATTTTAAAAAATAAACACGATTCTCGATTTTAACTTGAGTCTTAAAAGGCCTCTCCTTTTCTTCTCCTTTGTTTCTATCTCAATATTCTCAGAAGTAGCCTGTAAAAGCATGAAGTTTTATGAGGTTAGAGCCACTTTAAGCAGCTGCATAGATAAGTCTTTGGATTGGACAACAGCCCTCCAGTAGCAAATGATTACAACAAGCTGGGCACCATACGAAGGACAAAGCAAGCACAAAACATTGAAATTGAGTGCAAAATACAGTTCATGAAAATCACTGATGTGTCTCATCCCTGGGAATTTCTCACTGGCCATGTTTCCCCCTCAAGTTTTAGCCACCACCCATGTTCTTCAGCCCCCTTGATCCTTGAAGATTTTATTCTCCTTTCCTTTCTCCCTTGTTTTCTTCCCCCTAAATTCTTATTTTCCTAGACGTCTTTTAAAATTAGTCCCACTGTATTAGTTTCCTACAGCTGTTATAACAAATTATCACAAACATAGTGATTTCAAATAGCATAAAATTATTATTGCACAATTCTCTAGGGGAAAATCCATTTTCTTTCCTTTTCTGGCTTCTAGAGACCACTCACGTTTCTTGGCTCAAAGCCCCATTCCTCAATGTTCCAAGCCAGCAACGACAGGTCAAGTCTTTCTCAAACTGCATCCTTCCAACTTCTGCTTCTATCATTACATCTCCGTCATGTATAAGGACCCTTGTGATTACATTCAAATAATCTAAGATAATCTCTCCATCTTAAGAGTCTTAATCAGATTTGCAAAGTCCATTTTGCCATGTAGGTAACATTCACAGGTTCCAGGGACTAAGATATGAGTATCTTTGGGAGGTCATTATGGTGCCTATCATCCCCCTCATCTGTTCAAACAAAATATTGGAGCTCTTCACCCTCCAGAGGCTTCACAATGATCTGCATGTTCAAAGGCTCATTAAACAAATGGTTTTGCCCTGTAGCTGCTCTGAGATGTCTAGCTTCATTTTTCTCCTCCCTTTCTACTTGTAATAAATGAAAATATAATATAAAGATTAAGTTATTTTATAAAAGATTGTTTCTCACTGAAATGAATTTTGTCCCCTCAACTCCCTTATTCCCAGAAGACTAAAATGGTTATAGAACTTGAGGTTTAAATAGCAATTTTTCTATTCCATTTGATTAAATGATTATGTAAAAAATTCTTTTTTGGTTAGCTGTTATCATCTAGCAAGTATAGAGACCAGGTCACCACTTAGTATTTTTTGACACCTTACGCAGCAGAAAGCACAATTTCCAAAGCAATCACATTTATACCTAGAAGATACATAAATAGACTATGGACAAATATAGTATAAACCAAATAAAAATTTCTCACTATTAAGATTTCTATAAATGTTCTTTTTCATGTCTAAGTACATATGATAATTCAAACTACCTATTCCCACTGAGGATAGAAAAGAGTGTATTAAAGGTTGAGCAAGAGATCCAAGAAAGTTTATTCAGGTGGATTGATTCACCATAAATATTCTTAAATTAGACTTTCTTAGGAAAGGTCCTAAAGAGAGGACTGGAGAACTGGAAAGTTGATTGGATCCAGCAGAGTCCTAATTTTTTTTAAAGTCAGTATTGACAATAAAAGATAATTGTGAATAATCAATGCTTTAAGACTATTATATTCTGCACAAGAGAGAGACAAATCTGTTCTGATTTTGGAAAACAGTGGAAAATCATGTTCCATTCTGGGAAATACTACTTCAAGAAGAACTCTGGCAAGTTAGAGCACATCCAGGGGAGAATATAAAAGGAAGTGAAGTCTGAGGACCATGAAATAGGAAGAATAATCAAAGAAAAGTTACCTGGAAAAAGGCAAGGACAGTGAGTCCATGACAGTGTTCCAATATCATTGACACAGGCATGTGGTAGTATATTTTATCCTTGGGTGGTGGTGGTTTCCTATTCCTCCAGTCCTCCTTCCATACTACTGCCCAGATGATTTTTTAAGACACAAATCTTAATATGTCACTATCTGTTGTTACTCGCCTATGAGTAGGCAGGCAAGTAGCCAGTCTCTGGGCCAATCAAGAGGGCTTGAGTTTCTCAGAAGGACCTGAATGGACCCTCACCTCTATCAGATGGTATTCTGGGCAGCTGTATGTCCCCAGGAGTTAAAGGCTATGACCATCAGTTTTGATGACCCTTTTGACAATAGCTCACTGCTAATTAAAGTTCCTCAAACTTGTCACGTTCTCTTTCTCACCTCAATCCCTCTGTATAGTTGCATCACCAACCCCTATCATACTATGGGACCTAACTGAAGCCATACCACATTTAAAAGCTTTCTTTGAGGACCACCTTCTATTTCTCCTCAGACAAGCTAGGTGTTGTGGGAGACCAGAATATGCTACCCCAAAATACGCCACATTGGCAAAAGGATTATTTTGAGGCTAAGGCAAGTAAGAAGAAGATTCAAGAAGAGCCCGTTGCCCTCCTCCGTTTTCTTTAAGGCAGGACATAAATTTATAAAGTGGCCCTCTTCCCATCTCTACTAGGAAAAGCAAAGGTTGATTACTAAAGACAATGTTTGACCCTTATCATCCTGGAGATGGCATCAGAAAAATCTACATAACAAACTGCAGTAACGCTTATTTATTTGCTTTCCCACAATTTGTCACCCTTAGAGACTCAAGGTCCTTTTTCTTTGTCTTGTCACTCTTCTAAAAATTTGCTGTTCTTTGCTGAAGATGCTATATTAGCCCAAGTTCTAAGCCATCTTTTTGAGATTTATTCTTTTTCCCCTGGGTATCTCCAATGTATTCATGATGTATACATATTAATAAGTTTAATTTATTTTTCTCTTGCTAATCTGTATTTTGCTACATGGCTGGGTATCAGATAAGAACTCAGAAGGATAGAGAGAGAGTAATTTTCCCTCCTTTGCAGTGTCTCACCTCTCTATTAAATACCACCTTGCACAAATGTTTTACAGAAAGTGATAAGTCAGTATGTGATCACTTTGTAATCACAGATGCACTTGACAGCAGGACAGATGAGCCTAAACCAAGACACATCAGGGGGCATTTATTTGCATGAGTTGATGTGTGTGGAGGGAAAGGGACTATGAGGAGGAGGTTCTGAGCATTTGAGACTGTGGCTGAGATGGAAGAAAGATGAGGAAATCAAGAGAACAATTTAACAGCTGGCACTCAATCTGTGGTCTGGTTCTTAAGCCTAGCCCACTGGATTAAGTCTGAGTCCTATGTAGAAGAAGGACTGCAGACAAAAGCCTTAGGGATTAAAAGTCTTGTAAAAACAACAACAACAACAGCAATAACAACAAAAAGGTATACTGAGGGCTGTTTAGAGGCCAGGCAACAGATTATGACACATGGTAAGGAAAGTGAACCTTCTTCCCATTTTTACACTAATTACCCAGCCTTCCCCAAGTTTTGAAAGGTCACCAGTGCATCTAAGACTGTTCCAGTGGAACTGTGGCACAGCCCTAGTGAGCAGTCCAGTGATAACCATGGGAATTCTGGAATGGGAAAGGAAGCCCACACCCCGCAGATGCCACTCTGCCATGTCCAGAGGGAGAGAATTTATGGGTGAACATGTAGAATAAATGATGAGTCGGCAATAAATTTGGTTTAAAAAATAATCTTAGAGACTCCCAGAAATATTTCCAGAGTGGCTTTTAAAAGGCACTGAGGATCTTACACTACAAGGGAGAAATGACTTAGCAGCCACATATAAATTATCATTGTTAATGTGATTCTATTTATAGCCATAGTCTGGAGGCCTGATCAAATCTAATTATGTTTGTATTACATTCTTAATCTACTCCCACTGCTCCTTATTCTTGGCTTTGAGATCCTTAAGTACAGAGGCTACTAATTTTTAAAAAATCTCTGTTACTGCATCACCTAGCAAGGTATCCAGCACATGGCTGTTGAATGAAGAAATAACTGTTTCCAAGTGACAAATTTAGAATAAACAGGTGGAAGTTTTGAAATTAAATCACCATAAAATACCTTTTAACAACTAGAACTCCTTATAACCATAAGAAGTCCATTATGACACAGTGAAAATATCACCACTAGAGATGTTGTCAAGGATGTTCCAGAGGAGTTACACATCTCATGGAGAGGGGTGGATCAAATCATTTCCCATTTTTGAATTGGTTGGCGTTCATTATGTGGAAACTAAGAAGAGATTAGCTATGACAAATCTGCATAAGACACTAAGCAGAAGTGATGAGTCAGCAATAAAATTTTTATAAAAGGGCTTAAAGACTATCTATAAAAATCAACTAACCTCAAATTAGAGTTCATCTGAATTGACAGTTCCCTAAAACATTGTTGTATGAAGCCATACAAATTATCTTGGGGAAAAAAAACAAAACTATACTATTGTAATTCTGAATGATTTCAGAGACTGAAATATCTACTGGACAATATCTATAGTGAAGATGTTAAATGATGAAAGGTTAAAGGAAAGATTTACAATGTGTTGAGAGTTGGCTGTGATTTGTAGACTCATAACCTGTTTCAATGTCTCTTCTATGCCACTGGAGAAGTAAATGCTAGAGCCACTTGTCTGGACTCCTCTAGCTTCCAATCAATGACTGAAGGTAACCTCATATATAAAAGGAAGATTACTGGGCAATGAAGGAAAGGTCTTGTGAGATAAATGAAGATTCACCTTAATTTAAAAGCCATAAATAGAATGATGAGGAGGACTATTTCATAATGTCAAAGTTCAAAGACATTCTTCAAATGTCTCTTTAAAGAAAATCTGACCTTTCTTTCTTTTATTATGAGAAAGTTTGCCAAAGGCAGTCTGGACCTTTGGTCATTTCATTTTGACATGGAAGTTCTTTCACTATTGAAAATAATAAAAAACCAAAAGTATTTAACTCTGAAGTGACCATGAGAAAACGTTCAGCAGTATAAAAGATAACAAAATTAAAGCATTAGGATTTCAAAAGTTGTGCTTTTATAACTCCATAAAACTTTTTCTCTATCACATATGAGAGATATAATGTATATGAAGTCATGACTAACTAAAGAAATCAGTTTGAATAGATATTTTTCCAATGTATTTCATGCTACTTTACACTTAATTTAGGACATTGGCTGAGTATATCCCGCTAGTAGCTTTCTATGCCTAAATACCTTTTTAGGCATAAATTAGTTGACATTAGATATAGATGTGAACGTAAATTAAACTTCATGGATATAAAAATCACTTATGAAAGACCACATTTTCCCATTTTGATTTCCGTTCTTAGGTAACATTTACTAACAGTAAAACTCATCTTTTGGGGGGTATGGTTTTACAAGTTTTGACAGATGCAGTTGCATAACCATAACCACAAGCAAGACACAGAGCAGTTCCACCATAACCCCGAGTTCTCCTGTACCCATTTGAAGTCAACCTCCATCTCCACCTCTAGACCCAGGCAATTACTGGTCTACTTTATGTTCCCACGATTTTGCCTTTTAAAGGAAGCCTTATAAATGGAATATACACTGTGTAGCAAAGATCTCTTTTTAAACTTCATGCACTTGATAAAAAGTAAATAAAATGTCCATTTTAATTGACTAGTTTCTATTTTTAAACTTAAAGGCAATAATATACATAAAAATCAAATTACTTTTTAATATTACATTTTGAAACAAGTATTACTCAGAAAGTCTTTTGAATATATGGATTTTTAGGACTTCACTTTCGAAGTATAGAATCAGATTCTCTCAATGTGTGTCCTGAGAATTTAGTTTCTATCAAATTATCCAAGCTTTATTCTGATTGACCAAGAAGATTTGGGAAACATTTACCCAACAGATGTTTACTAAATGAAATCAAATACCAGATTTTAAATTATGTGTGGCAATAAGATCAAAGTTCAGAGGGAGAGTCATCTAGTAGGTGATCATGTCCTTGTATGTGGCTACCACCTACTGGCTTCAGATCCTCAAAAAAGTTACTTAAACTTGATAAACCTTGTTTTTCTCCTTTGTTATGCAGGAGTAACAAAGTCTACTTCAAAAGATTGTTTTAGGAAAATGTTTATAAAGCATTTAGCATAGCATAGTACCTGGCACACTTAGCATAGTACCTGACACATTTAGCACTTCATTGAATGCAGGCTGCTCATATTTCTGGCATTGGTATTAGTATTATCATCATTGCCATTATCACATTGTCCTGGGTGCTTTATATGTCTTTCTCTACATCTCTGCATTTTCATCAATTTCACTATTTTTTAGCCCTTCCTCTGGAGGTGACCAAAGTAAAGAGAATCAATTTTTGTAGCTCCCCAGCTATTATTCAGGGCCATGTAAAGACAAGAGAAATTCATTGATTGTCTCCAACCCTCACTTATACCCTGCAATAGCCTCAAAGATGCCAAGGGGGACAAAAAGTGAATTACTGGAAATTCTCACTGTTTCTTCTCCCCACCAAGGGGATGTTTTTGGTCAAATATAAATAGACAAAAGGGAGGAAGAAAAACAAAGGGCCAGAATAAAGCAGAAAATTAAACAGTCTGCATAGTTACGATCTATCTAAAAATCGACTTTATTCATTAATAGACTTAATCAAATGTTTGGTATGAAGAGAAATTGGAATATTGGCTTAAAGAAAACAGGTTTGCTTCTTGCTACTCCATAATAACTTGCATAAAAAGCTTGGATTCAAAGTTCAGAAATCAGCAGAATATTTTAAGATTTATTTCAAAACATTACAAGATTCAGGAAATAGGGAGACTAAAAGCTAAAGGCAATGTTTTAATCATATTACAAGTACTAAAATTTGGCCTTAAAAATGGATTGCAAACTAGGTTTATATGCATTTATTTTTAAGCTATAGTTTTTATTTATGCCCTGAAATACAGAAGAGTGATGTTTGGTTGCCTTGCTAATACAGAGAAAGAACATTACTTATCCTTCAATAATTATGCAACACTGCTAACACCAGGGGCCAAAGAGCATCAAAAGACAAACATGAACCCCACAAGCCCTACCTGTTTTCAGCATCAGCACTGCACTTTGGGGACATCAATTCAAAGGATTTGGTAAACTTCACCACCTACCGCAAAGAAAGAAAATAAATCCAGGTCAATTAAAGCTTTCTCACAGTTGAAAATAATGCAATAAACATTTTTCAGTTTTGTAATGATTATTATAAAAATTGGAGATTATGGAGAGATTTTAAGTGGAGAAATCCCAAGGGAGAGAAGAAGAAGAGAAAATTTCCATCCTACATTTTGTATTTTACTTCTTATACAGCATACATTGCCAAAGTTTTAATACATTTTACTATACAAACACAAACACACATTTATATATACATTTGCAATTAGGTATACAATGATCTGTGGTGGTCAGACAAAGGAACATCTCATTTGAATACATTTTTTTTTACTGTTCTTTTAACAATCCAGTCACCATCAATAAAGAACCAGGTAGAAATAGAACACTCCTCAAAAAGGATGCTCTCTATCAACCCCAGGCTCATGAAGTTAGCTCATCATTGTTCTCAGGTGAACTTTGTGGTACCACAACCTTAAGGTCAAAAAAGAGAAAGCCACATTCTTTAACAACCATCCTTTATGTGGACACTTCCTCCCTCACCTGTCCAGTGATACCAGCATACCCAGGGCAAGAGTCTGACTAAAACTTATTATGTTGAAGGAAATTTATAGCACAGAAAATGTTAATGCAGTTTCTCTTCTTTTTAGATACTATTGAGTTCTTACTATAAAGCAAACACTACATCAGAATCTTCTTTGATTATTCAATTGCTTTATTATAACCCTGTCAAGTAGGTATCTTTATCCCCAGTCTACAGATAAGGAAACTAACCATTAATTTTTTAAGAAACTTGATTGGTTTCACACAATTACATGAACCAACTGACATTTTTTTAAAATAAATATTTTTTATTATGATATTGTGGAGTACAGTTAAGGGTTAGGTATACAAATATGTTTTGTTCAGGCACCCTTGTTGATAAGAGGTGTCTCTCCAACCCCAGACAGATGTTTACTACCATTAGTCCCATCTCCCCCCGCCCATAGTTTCCCACTGTCAGTCATTTTCTTATGGTAGTACTTTGGATGATCAAGGTCCACTATATGAGTGAGAACATGTGATACTCAGATCTTTGTTTCTGTGAGAGGTCACTCAGTATTATAGACTCTAGTTCCATCCAGGTTGCTGCGAAATTCATGATTTTGTTCTTTTTTATGGCTGCATAGTATTCCATCATGTATATGTACCACATTTTTTTAATCCAGTCCTCTTTTGATGGATAGCATGGTTGGTTTCAGGTTCTTCATATGGAAACAACAAACAACCATGAATAGCCAGAACAATCCTCAGCAAAAAGAAACAACTGACATTTTAAGAAAGTCTTTCTGACCTTAGAACACCAGTTCTTTCAACAACACTACAAATGTTGAGTAAGAAAAGCATCATTCTGGCCCTTGTAGTGGCAGAGGGAAAGCCTTCCTTTCATCCTCTGTAGTTTTGTGGAAGTAAATTGACCATAGATAGATGAACAGGAGAGGAAGCAAACACATTTATTAATGCACAGAAGCACAGAAACCACACAAAATGTGAGACTCAAGGGCCAGATGACTGAAGCTTAAATATCACCCTCTTGATAGAAGAGAGAGATGGGGAGCATAGGAAACTCTAAAAGGTAGTAAATGATTTTCAGGGGAATTAAATGAGTCCAAAAAATAGACAATGGCTTGGGACAAAGTTTTACTGAGGTCTACAAGGGGTGGAGGGAAAGTTAGGGGCAAAACTTTAGTGAACAAAGGTTGTCTTATATGGATAAAGTCTCCCAAGTAATTTCTTGGAGCTATCCTCAGAAGAATAGATTAAAAGGTCTGCCTGGGCATGGTAACATTCCTCAGTCTTCCTTCCTCTGATATGAGTATAATATTCTCTGGTTAGTAAAATTTCAGGGAAGGGATGGAAGGCAAGTGTGTTTATTCTGGAGGAACTTCAGAGAAGGAAACTTCAGAGAAAGAGTTCTTCCTTACACTTGTAGTAAGGAACGAGGTTAGAAAGTCCTTGGTTCTGAGGCTCAAATTTAAGTTCTTTTAATTTCCTTTAGGTCAAAGTACTAAGTATGCCAAAGCACCATACTTTGTAATTTCCTTTTCTGAGCTCCAATACCCTTTTTTTAACAAGATACACCACATCATAGAAAAACAAGTTCCCTGTGGTGAAAGGAGAACATCTGAATGTCACAGGATGCTTCCAAGGTTGACATTTAGATTTACCTTAGCCATATGCAGTCATACTTCAAAGACTTTTTAAATTAACCACTTATAAGGAATTGATGGGCAACTGAGAAAATTATTTGGATGCTGAAAACAGATTAAATATTAATACAGCTTTATGATGAATGATAATGAATCCAAGCTAGGAAAATGCAACATAGGAAAAAGAAAAGTCCATCTCCAAGAAAATGGTGTGTGACTAACTGAATATAGGGAAGTGACCATAACTCAACTGCAAAAAAATGCCCTTGACAACCATAGAACATATTTCATTTCGTATTGCATGTAATTTAAGCACTACAGAATCATTCATTGTGGCAAATTTTGTTTTCCAAAGATGGTCACAACAATATTTCCTACCCCATTTTCTTCTCCACAATGTGACCCTGCCACCTTTCTACCAAGTGGTAGAATCTGTGTCCCCTCCCTTTGAATCTGGTGGGCTTCTGAAGGTTTCAATCTAAAGAACATATGGAAGAGATGGTATGTGCCTTCTGAGATTGTAATAAAAAGACAATGCAGCTTCTGCCTTGTCTGATGAAATATTTGTGGCTGAAGCCCAGAGTCACAATGTAAGAAGCCCAACTACCTTGAGGTCCCTTAGCTGAAAGGGAGCCAAACCATGTAGAGACGTTCTGGTCAGCAACCCCAGTCTTTAAGCATTCCAGCCCAGGTACCAGATGTGTGAATGAATAAACCTTCAGATGATTCTAGTTCCCAGTCAACACCAGTCTTCAGATTTTCCCAACTGTGGCTCCATGTATCCTGGAAAGAGAAAAGCCACCTCTACTGTGTCCTCTCCAAATTCCTGACACATTGGATCTGTGAGTAGAATAATACTGTCGGTTTAAACCTCTAAATTTGAGCGTATTTGTTACACAGCAAAAGTAACCAGAACATCACTTTAGAAATCTTGATCCAGATAGTATTCTTGAGTCTCACAGGACCAGCAAGCCACAAAGAAACTATTTTCTATCACCAAATAGTAAATCCTTCAAAATATGCCCTAATTAATTTTTAGAGTTGAAACAATAATAGGATAAAAAGTAGAAGCATTTCATTTGTTTTCAAGGGGGAAGTTGTCTCAGATCTTAAAAGAGAAAATTAGTTCTCTCCTATCTATCTCCACTTTGATTGCTCATTGTTTGTGACTTCCTTACTTTATTTTGCTTAGATGACAGTAAATTCTTACATTTTTTACCATGTTCTAAGCTGTGTCCTTCCATTTTACTGCAAAAGAGGCATTTTTGCACATTATGGCCAGTCCTTTACATATGCATCAATGCTGCAACATTCCAGCAAGGTAGATATTATTCTTATTTTATTGAAGAAAAATTAAGGCTTTGAAGGGTTAAGTGGTTCACTGGAAGCCATATAAGCAGTAAATTACAGAACTAGGATTCAAACCATGTCGGCTGATTTCATAGTCCATTTCCCCACTACTTCTCACTGCTTTCATAAGCAAAAGCAAGTAATATTGCAATTGCAAATTATTTGAACATGACTCCTTCAAAGCCACAATATTTAGATGAACTCTGCCTTTATTTATTAATTCTACAAATATATATTGAGTACTTATTATATGTCCAAATTTAAATAAACACAGACTAAAAAAAAAACTTGAAGTAGAACACTTGGCTGGGTATAAGAGTAATCAAATTACCAATAAGCTATTAATTGTTTCGGCATTTGGAAATCAGACAGAATTTATCCTTTAATTTCTGATCTGATAGATGGGATCAAATCCTCCTGTATTACTAAGAATACTTCATTTGGCTTAATTTTTTTTACTATTGATTAGAATATTTTACAACTCTATAAAAGTAGATGTTACCTTTTGAAAAACTAATAGCAATGCCAGTGAGTTTTGCCCTATAGCATGGCATATGAATTTTCTCCAAGTGAAGGTGCAAATGATTTCTGTGCAGTAGAAAAGAAAAGCCCAATAATTACAATTTTATTGTCCTGGATGATAGTAACCATTTAAAAAAATCTGATCTAGCATTTGCATGCTAGCATTCTTCCAAGTGCTTATTTTAGAACCAACTTCACCATCCTGCTGTTTCTCTCATTAACGAGTTAAATATGTCTTTGATATGTGCTTGCTTTATATTTGTGCATGAGTTAGGTTTTTAACTTTTTGAATACTGTCCTCTGACATGTGTCAAACATTGTAATAGACACTGGAGCTTCGAGTGGGAAAGTAAAAGAAAATAATATCCCTGCACTTATGCAGATTGCTTTATGGTAGGGAACTTAATTTGCCCTGGCTCCTCAAAATTAGTGCTCCCTGGAAAACTGTGTACTTCCAGTTTTACACCTTAAGAAAACAAACTTGAGAAATACCCAGAAAATAAAGAAAATGAAGATCTTTTAAAAATATTTTTTCCATCTGAGAGATAGAAGTTGAGGGGTATAAGAAATTAAATAGGAGATCCTTGAGTTTTACAGCTATGGAACTTAAAGATCTAGAATCAGAAAGAGAATGGATAAGATATGCAAACACCTCTTGATGAAATGTCAGAATATTTGAATTCTTGAGATGTAAAAAAGGAGCTCTTAAAACTACTAAAAGAAGAAAACACTTAAAATGTTAAAGCTTTTTGCTCCAATGTAAATCACAGACTGAAAAGAAAACAGGGCCAAAACATTTTATTCTATTTGTTTTGTTTCTAAATTCATGTTTAATGAACAAAGGGAAAGTCAAGGATTATGTATTTTTTTATTTTAAAGATATGGGGTACAATTCAGAATCAGGTATACAAGTGGTCATCATACTGGTAAAGTTTTGAGTCTCCCCTTGGTCCCCACTTTGCCTGGTTTGAGATCAGGTACCCTTATTGAAGTTATGTGCCCCCTCTCCCAGCAGTGGCCCACTACTGCCAATCCCTTTCTTATTGTATTATGGTAAATGTTCAGGGTCCACTTGTGAGTAAGAACATGTGGTACTCAGTTCTTTGTTTCTGTGATAAATCACTAAGTATGATAGACTCTAAATCCATCCAAATTGCTGCAAAGTCCATAATTTTGTTCTTCTTTATGGCTGCATAATATTCCATTGTGTATATGTACTACATGTTTTTCAAGGGATTATATATCTTTTAACTTCAGCATTCCATGTCACAGATAGTACTAGCTGTGTTTCTCAATAAACCGGCCCATGGCATCACGATCAAAATCAGACACTAGATTCATGAACCAGTTGACCTTGAGTGTAGCAGAGAATTTAACCTTCCCTCCCCAAAGAGAGGTCTGGCCTTTGCTCTTGGCTCCTGGGAAGTAACCTCTAAGCCCTTGACATGTCCTGCCTGATAATTGTGTTTTTGTTTATTTGGGAGCCTTGAGCTAGCCAGATACTAATGATGTGATTTAGAGTGGGTGCTTTGAGCCACACCAACAACATGATCTAGGGTAGTAGCTTTGAGTCACTTGGTATCAGTTAGCCTCTGGAGGGTTGGAGACAGAGGTCAACCACAAGGATGACCAATTCCATTTCTGTGGCCAACCCCTAGAAAAGACTCTAGATGTGAAGGCTCAGGCCCTGGTTGGCAACGTTTCATGCATATTGTCACACATCATTGCCAGGAGAAGTTCACTCTGTTCATGACTCCGTGGGTAAAAAACAACTGAAAGTTCCATATCTGGAACTCTCTGCCCCATGCTGATTTTAATCTATATCCTTTCTGATGGTAAACTGTAACTGTGAGTATAACAGCTTCACTGAGTCCTTTGAACTCTTCCAGCAAATTATTGAACTGCGGATGATCTTGGGAACCCCCAAACATAATTGGTGTCAGAAGTGAAGGTGGTATTATAGACTATGTTCCCTAACTTTGCACTTACAAAATTCTTAAATTCCTCCATCTTTAGAAGAAAAATAAAGATAATCAAATATAATGACTGATTTTTAGTTAAATATTGATTATCCAGTGTGTATCAAATACTGGAGAGTGGAGGGAAATATCAAAGAAATAATAAATATCTCACCTTCAAAGACTTAACATTAGTAATGGCAAATTATATATGGTTAACTTGACTGGGATAAGGAATACCCAGATAGTTGTTGAAACATTATTTCTGGTAATGTCTATGAAGTGTTTCTGGAAAAGATTAGCATTTGAATCAATAGACTGAGTAAAGAAGATTATTTTTACCAAGGTGGGTGGGCATCACCCAGTCTACTAAGGGCACAAATAAAACAGAAGGGAAAAGAAAGGGTATATTTACTCTCTGTTTGAGCTAAGACTTCCATCTTCTCATATCCTCAGGCATTAGTCCTCCTGGCTCTCTGGCCTTTGAACTCGACCATTGGCTACCCTGGTTCTCAGGCCTTTAGACATAGACTAAGTTACCCCATCAGTTTTCCTGGTTCCAGATAGCAGATTATGAAGACTGCTCAGCTTCCATAATTATTTGAGCCAATTCTTATAATAAATTAATCTCTCTCTCTCTCTCTCTCTAAATACATGCATATATATTTGGTTCTATTTTTCTGGGGAACCCTGACTAATTCAACATTTTAAAGAGGAAAAATTTAAAGTTGGGTCAGAAAAAAATTCTTGATCAATTGATGTGTGTTTTGTTTTTTTTTACTAGGCTAAGAGAATTATAAACCTGTACATATTTTTCTTTTCAGGGAAGCACATTTATTGGTTTATTATAAAGAATATTACATAGGATACAGTTGAAAAGGTATGCAGAGCAAGGTAAGTGGGAAGAGGTGTGTAGTTTCCATGCTTGTTTTGGGTGGATTGTTTGTTTGTCTTTATTTTTTTTAATCAATTTTTAAAAATGATATTGTGGGGTACAGTTAAGGGTTACAAAAATGCTCCGTTCACGCACCCTTGTTGATAAGAGGTGTCTCCCATCCCCAGACAGCTATTTACTACCATTGATCCCATCTCCCTTTCCCTCCCACCCCCATAGTTTCCCACCACTGTCAGTCATTTTCTTATAGTATTACATTGG